>NW_014569768.1:107023-109230 GCF_001313835.1 Polistes canadensis | reverse complement strand
TAAAATAAATATATAAATAATATAATAAATTCCGAAGTAAGCTTAAGAAGTGTTGGAATATATATTGATATATAAGAATATATTTAAAATGTAAAAAAAATAAGAAAAGTATTGGGTTTCGAATATGTGTAGGAGATCAATCAAACACAAACCATCATCATCCTTTGGTATCGTTCACCCTCTCGTTGAGAAAGGAGCACCTTCGACATTTCATCGGTAGCAAAAGGGGTGACTCCAGTCCCGCGCCATTGGAAGTGGCTGCGGGGGTGAATTTAACCCTTCGGACATCGTGATTAAACTGTAGAAACAGCCGTTTCGGGCTGCTCGAACGAGACGAATTGGCCGTAGTGGCGCAGAACGTTGAACAAGAGAGAAAGAGAGATAAAGATAGTCAAGTAAAAGAGAAAGAGAAAGAGAGAGAGAGAGAGAGAGAGAGAGTAACAGTGAAAGAGGGAAAAGGAAAAACTAGATAGTTGAGAAGGGTGGGTGGTTAAAGGCAATGCGTATGATGGTCAGCAGCACATCCGGAATATCGCAGATCGTTGATGATGATTGCAAACCCACATGTTCGGACACACGCTAAACTCCATCGGGGTTGAAGAAAACGAAGGAAGGGTCACTTCTTCCTCCTCCTCCTCCTTTCGTTAAGAACAGAGAAAAGATGAGAAAATTCCCAAGGGGTGATGGGGTATAGAAATACTTTTTGAACTTCAATTTGTTCTATTGTTTAATCTCCAATTTCTTCCAATGTTCATAGAATATATAGAATATCTTATTTGCAGTATTCATTATCAACGCATAAAAGATATATCAACTAACTTTTATTTTATTTTAATTATATTTATGAAACACAAATAATTCATATTTAAAAATAATATATTTGTGTTGCATAACAGCCTGTGACGGATATTTAAAACTTAATATAATGTACATATATATTTTTGTTTCTTTTTTTTTTAATAATAATAACAGATCACACGTACGATTATAAATTGTGATACTTTTTAAATATATATCATTTGTTAAAGAAAAATATATAATTAATTTAGATGAAATTTATTTTTTAAAACAAACGTCCTAAAAACTTACGATAGTATAATCTATTGCATTTTCTTTTTTTAAATATTACACATACTATATATATTATAATTTTATAAAATGTAATATAACACATAAGATTAATTTAAGCATAAATATTTATTCGATAGAAGAAATTCAAGAGTAGAGTTGGAAAATTAATCGGCAGACACGAGTTGTGAGTAGGTACACGCGTATCTAAATACCCTCCCCCTTTCTCCCCAACATTCGACGAGTTCCCTAGGGATGGTGCTCGATTTTGAAGTCCTCTTAGTGGACCATTTCTCTCTCTCTCTCTCTCTCTCTCTCTCTCTCTTTCTTTCTCACCTTCTCTTTTCAACCCCTCATGCTTGGAAGACCCATAGAGGAGCTTCGGGACGACCCTTCGATACATTCTGTCCGCTACTCTTCATCCCCCCCTGTCTCCACCCCTCTCTCTCTCTCTCTCTTTCTCTCTCTCACTCTCTCTCTCTCTCTCTCTCTCTCTCTCTCTCTCTCTTTACTGACAAATCAATTCGGACATAACGTTGTAAACACGAGGCGCAAAGACGAGGGAGTTTACACAGTCGGCAATGGCACTTTGGAACGAACGTTACTCTCTCTCACTCTCTCTCTCTCTCTTTCTCTCTCTTTCTCTCTCGAAGTGATTCGTACGATTTGAACGAACGAACGAACGAAGAACTCGTTCCTGAACCTCGTCTCAACGACGACGACGACGACGACCTCTTCTACATCGGCTACGTTCCACTGGGCTGATTGTGATGCCTTTTGACCATTGGACAAAATTCCCAATAGAATTCTAACCCATGCGATTCGTTTTTCTCTTTTTTTTTTGCTTCAAAAGATATTTCTTTTCTTCGACATTTATTTTATCTTTATTCTTGTTCTTTTTTTTTGTTTTTGTTTTTATTACTAATCGATTAACTCGAAAAAACAATGGTACATTGAAGTGAATCTTATTAACATAAAATATTTTCTCTTTAAAACGATGTTTTAATAAATTTATTTTTTTATTCAAGGAAAACATTGAGTATTGGTGTGATAATGAATTATATGTCTTTATTTTATTTATCTTTTATTACTATTCGATTAACTCGAAGAAACAATGGTACATTGAAGTGAATCTTATT
>NW_014569768.1:96632-106915 GCF_001313835.1 Polistes canadensis | reverse complement strand
TTAACTCGAAGAAACAATGGTACATTGAAGTGAATCTTATTAACGTAAAATATTTTCTCTTTAAAACGATTTTTTAATAAATTTATTTTGTATTGAAGGAAAACATTGAGTATTGGTGTGGCAATGAATTTTATATCTTTATTTTATTTATCTTTTATTACTATTCGATTAACTCGAAGAAAGAATGGTACATTGAAATAGAATCTTATTAACATAAAATATTTTCTCCCTTTTAACAATATTAATAAATTTATTTTGTACACAAAGAAAAACATTGACGACAACAAATTTTACGAGTTCCTAAAAATCAATCTAATAATAATAATAATAATAATTCTAACAGTACGATTAAAAATCCATTAATTGTTAACGTTCTTTATTTTATTATTAATTAACGAAAATAATATTTGTACCAGTAGAAAAATATTATAAATATTATATAATAATATATGTTACTTAACGAAAATAATATTTGTAGCAGTAGAAAAAAATATTGCAAATATCGTAGAAAAAGATGGATAGAGGGGTGGGTGGGAGGTTGGTTTGAAAAAAAAAAGGAAAAAAAATGTAAAGGTTTCTAGGATTCGAATAGAAAAGGGAATCTGTCGTCCGGAATCGAATGCTACGCGTTTGCGGGTAAATCGGGGGTGGTTATAAAATATGCAAGCAACGATGTCCGGATGTAACAGGATTTCGAACGAACGATATACCGTCGATTTCCAATGCGAAAGAAGAAACGGTGATCATCGTCGGTGGATAGAAAGGTGAAGGAGGAGGAAGAGGAGGAGGAGGACAACGATGATGGTGTACGTGCTCAGAACCATGTCCGAGTAGCGGATCCTCTTCCATCGAGGATGAGGAGGGTCCCTTCATCCCCCTCCCCCTTTCTCGCTTCTGTCAACTATCGGGATAAATAATTCACACCGACAAGATGGCCGATTGCTCAACCCTCTGAAAATTTCCATCCTTTGGATTATACACCTGTCGTTTGTCGTGTCTGTATATTTTAAACAAAACGATTCACTTTATATCTTTGATATCTTATACGTTTTGTTTTTTTTTTCTTTTTTATCTCTAAGCTGATTTTATCATTTTTTTTTTATAGAAAAATAGAAATAAACTATAATACTAAAAATATATACAATATATATATTATATATTACTTTAATTGTATAACTTTGTTTTATTTTTTTTCTCTTTAATCATTTTTATTTCTACTTATTTTCTATTTTCTATTTAAATCTTTTATTAATTTTGTAAATATATTTATATAATCTTTATATTTATGGTTATATAATTTCTATATATATATATATATTTTCTTATTATTTATATTTATTTCTATGTAATATATACATATGTATATATAGAATTTTTGTGTTAACTAGCAATGGGTTGTTTGAAAGAGAAAGAAACGAAATAATAATTCGTTTCAATCTTCTTATAATCTTTTTTCTTTCGACTAAGCAAAGAGATAAATGAGATACACGTTTCGATCGACGCGTAATCGGTCTAATCAAGAATACTTTGGATTCTCAGCGTGCTTCCGTGCACGTATTCGTCTATCCGGACACGCGTAATCTTCGTAAATTAAATCCCAGCGTATCGCATTAGCATACGAGCACGAGCTCGTTGGACCTCGTCGTATTACGAATCAGTAAACGAATCATTCTCAACCCAATACGAGAGAGAGACAGAGAGAGCAAGAGAGAGAGAGAGAGAGATAGATAGATAGAGATAGAGATACTCTTCGATAATCGAAACTCATCGAAGCACTTGGTGGAGGCCTTTCATGTGAATGACTGGGTGCCACGCGAGTCGTGTTCTTCGAAGCATGTGCCTACGTGAAATTTTATCTACGAATGTGAAGAGCCCCACTCGAGGAACCTTTCTCTAGAGAATAATTGAAACGATACTTGAACTATCGTCATTGTTAAAAGCGTTTTATGGGAAGTATACGAACTAGATAGGGCACCTCGTATACCTTTGATTTTTATTATCTCACATTCGTATATTTATCAATTCGATCATTTGTATTATTATAAATTTTATTAATCGAAACACAGAACGAATTTAGTGTCATTTTTTTATTGTTTTTTTTTTTAATGTTTTATGACTGTTCAATTATTATTATTATTTTATTTAAGATAGAAAATTCGATCGAGTATATAAGTTATTTTTATTTATTTGATTTATTTCTTTTTTTTCTCTCTCTCTTTCACGTAATAAAGGAATATAACGGATCTTCGTATTACGACAAACGTCGTGTCACGGTTCGATAATTATCTTGAACAATTTCTATCCGTCTCTCGGTGGAAATGCGGAATTGCAATTTCCCTGGAAACACAGTAGGATGGTATTAGATAGGTTATATCGACCGCTCGCTCGGTGGGTACACGCCTAAGTTCTAAACGCAAACGGGTACTAGATGATGCTTTGCGTATACCCAACTGTCTCGAGGATATTACGTTCATTTGTAAATGAATAAAATATTAAAAAGGAATCGTATCGCATAATTTATATGATAATAAATAAATCGTCCAATAAATATCATTTATCGTAACGAATTATAAAAACCTAAGTGAGTCATTATAAAAACGTATCGTGTACTAAAGAAAACTACAAATAATTCGTATAGATTTATACAAATTATAACAATTTCAGATTGTTTGTTATTTAACCCCTTAACCTACAACTACGGGCATAGCCCGTAGTATGATTATCGGGTCAGATTATTATAAATTATAAATATTTGGTGTATAAAAATTTAATATAATAAATATAATAAATAAAAATTAAGTAGGTAAAGGGGTTAATTAAGAGAAATTACATTCACTTGTGTAATAACGTGTACAGATACCAATTTGATTTTCGATTGAAATCGCGTCAAATGTGGAACAGAAAATGATAGAAGGGGGTTGGAGGAATGAGGAGGAGGAGGAGGGTAACAGAAGTAAAAGCAATGCTTTGGCCGAGCGGCCGATCATCGGTGGGGTTCATGGAAGTAGAGATTGAAACAAACGCGAAACCCCGATGTGGGGTTGGGTTGGGTTGAGGGTGGAGGGTGGGGTGTTCGTTCGATCACGCACTAGATCCTCTTGACGACACGATCTCGAATCCACGGGTATACCAGTGGGATTAGATGGCCGGCGGAGTATCGACCGTTCGGAACACGCGAAACAGAAACGTCCGGCATGTAACCGTATCCTAGGCCGTATTGATCTATACGTCAATGCGTGTAATTTCGAGGCGTGCCCGGTGACGGAATCGGCAGGGCATAGAGTAGAAGCGAAACGCGACAGAGAGAAGAGGCATCATCTAGTCTGGTGCCTAGTAGACCTGGTTCTAGCTATCGATAGGAGAGGAGAGGAGAGGAGAAGGAAGAGAAGGAGGACAACAACAACAACAACAACAACAGCAAGGCAACAACGGTACAACAACGTTCTGACACAACAGACCTAGCTAGAACGATAGGCTAGGAATAGGATGGGATAGGATAGGAATAGGGTGGGAAATAAAGGGGGTCTGGGGTGGGGTTGGGGGAAATGATAGAAGTGGTAGAATGGTTGGAGGTAAAGGCAAGGGCAACTCACTCTATCGCAACGTGGATGTCGCTTGGATCGTATACGCGATGTTGTATACGCACGGCTGACGGCTTTCCTAGGGGTTGTGGAAGCTCGGAAGAGAAGAGGAAGTGATGGTAGAGCTAGGTGGTGCAAGAGGATGAGGAGGATGAAGAGGAGGCAGAGAGGGACTCCGAGTTTCCCCGGGAGCCGCGGGACTATAGAGCCTTCCCGGATGGATACAGAGGCCTGGATTAGCGGTGATTGGTCCGGCCTCGTCGTGATTAGAGATGTTATCAGCCCGGTTACGCCGTTCACCATCCGTTCGCTCTGATCTGTTTGCTGCTGCGTCTACTTCCAATGCTCGTCCTACCAACGCGCACATACTCCAAGAGTATCTATCATGCTCTCTCTCTCTCTCTCTCTTTCTCTATCTATCTTTATCTATCTCTATATCTATTCTGTTTCTCTCTCTCTATCTCTAGTTTCTGCTTATAATCGCGTTTTAGACCTAACACATCGACATCCGGGTTTAATAGAATACTAAAATGGTTGAGGAATTGTTCAGATATTTTATCGAATTATTTAATTTTGTTATTTATTTTAAGGCAAAATCAAAAGTTCGTGCGTTGGTTTTTTCAATTAATATTTTTTCATTTGTATATATATATTCAAGTAATTTTATTGACTTCAAAATTTGGAACAGGAATAATAAGTGGATGAACTTTTGATTGAGGTTAATAGAATATTCAGTCTTACAATGTTACTTAACGTATTTTATTTGTTAATAGTATTTTCTTTTCTTTTGTTTTGAATTTTAATTTCAATTAGAAATTATATATACGAATTTAATAAAATTTCATCAATAGTTGGAAATATTTTCTCAAGACGATTTTGATTAGAAATATTGTTAGAAGTGTATGGAAAATATTGATTATATATTTAATGATACATTTAATAAATATATATAGGAATAAAAAATCTTAACAGTAAACGTATCATATGATCGATCAATCAACCGATTGTCAATTTTTTGGAAGAATTTCTTACAATTTATTATGCTATTAGAGTAAGTCAAAAATTCTTATTGCATAAATGGTATATATAATTTGGTCAGTTGATCCATTATAATAGAAATAAATATACACGAACTCTAGATAAGTGTTAACAAAATAATAATCATTAATATCTTCAACAAAATAATATCATATAAAAAGTTTTAAAAAATATAATTAAATGTATTCGAAAATATTGTATAAGAAAAATATTCAAAGGATAGTGTTATAGAATTAACGTTTGAAATTTTGAGTTGGTATACGAAACTCAACAGAGATTCGATGTAAGCATTCGTCATCGGTGCGACGTTTGTAAGGCGTCGTTTCGCGTCCCGACGCTCATTAGCGTCTGACGGGAGGCACGCGTTCTCTCTTCTTCATCTTTCATCCTACTCTCTTACGACGGATGTGTTTTAGAAACAGAAAATGTGTATGAAAGAGAAAGAGAGGACCCCTTAAGGTCGAGTCATAAATATAACTTACGGGCGAGTACCTATGAAAAATTTGTCGCGGCTTAGCCCAGCCAGACAGATTGCCCGACACGATGCGTGTGGCTACCACGTATGCTCTTAATTTCGTTTCCTCGTTTCTAAATTAGTGACGCTGTAATGCTTGTTCCATACCCCGTTCTCCTTTCACTCTTTCCTTTTAAGAGAGAACACCATGAAACCCCTCTTGAAGCTTTTCAATTGAGAGATAACCCCGACTCTTTTTTTTTCCTTTGCTACACGATTTTTTTATTTTTTCTTCCTTTTTGTCGTCTTAGATTTATTCAAATTAAAATACATTTGTATTTGTCATTTGAAATGAATCAATTATTATAATCGTTTAATTGTTGAATAATAGAATAATAATGGTGGAAATGATATAATGTAAATGAGATTATTATAAATTTAATGTATTTTATTTTATAACACGTATTAATAATTTATCGTTGGAGAAGTTATTCTTATTAAATAACTTAACAATCATTTTATCGAATTAATAAAGAGAATAATTACATTTTTCTTTTATAAAATACGTATAGTAGTATGATATCATTGATAATTTAAAAGGAACCGTATCACACCGAATGACATTTTTATTACTTCTTAATACAAAATTGATAATTATAATAATAAATAATAATTTTATGAATTTTACACGAGACGAAGTTATACACATTAAACCTATCGTAATAAAAGTGTCGAAAGAATAGATACAATCATAACAATTATCATTATAGGCACACTCCCGGCATGTTAAAATACAAAAAAAAAACAATAATTTACATTAATATCATCCTACACGTAATATGCATTATAAGATAAAACACATTCCGTGTATCGTATAATAATATAAATCAAGAAAAAACATGCTTAACAATAAAAAATATCAAAATACAAATATTTCTATCGTAAGTTAGTTATACGTAATAAAATGTAGAGTCACGTTTCTTTTAATACACAATACATATACGATTAGAACCGAACGTTCGTTGTTCTTTAAAAGGAACAAAAATAAGAAAAAAAAAACAAACAAAATATCTAACACATCAGTAGTGACGTACTATCTCTCTTTGGGAAATCAATATGAACAGGTTGGCGCTAAAACGTAGAACAAACAGTCGCGCCTAGGGTGTCGAGAAAAAATTTACTACCGTTCTCCTCTTTCTCGCGGGTCGGTAGGGTGGTTGGGGGGGTTGAGAGGGGCAGAAGGGGCAGGAGGGGCAGAAGGGGGTTTATACGTTTAACGTAGAACGAAACGGTGGAGAGAAATAAAAGGAAAGAAGAAAAGAAAAAATGGGAGAGAGAGAGAGAGAGAGAGAGAGAAATAGGAAAGAAATAATTCTCTCTCTCTCTCTCTCTCTCTCTCTCTCTCTCTCTCTCTCTCTTTCTTTCTCTATAACTTTCTATTCGTCTATCTGTCTCTATTTTCACGGATCGTTAGATTATTATACGAGTTTATGGCGAGACACGGATCGATGGATGGATGGATGGATGGATGGACGGACGGATGGACGGACGGATGGTTGAACATATATCGGAAGGGTCGGCGCCGTCTCGACTCCCAATTAGCAGCTTATCGCTTATTGGTTTTCGATATTTGTTTTCCTTTCGTACGACCACGTCGAACCACCTCAACTAACGGAAGAATAACTTCTAACCGTTTCTTCTCTTTTCTGTTTAACCGATATCCATAGACTAAATCATTATTTTCTTTTCTATCATCATCATCATCATCATCATCTCACGTCCGAAAGATTGAAAACTTTTTTTTTATTATTATTATTATTATATTCATATAGAGAATTTTGTTTAGAAGAATAAAACAATTGGAAATAATTCAATAATTATAATTCTTTGTAATGATATAGAAATATGATTTATTTAAATAATAATTAAATGGATATATAAGATTGGATATGATGGTAAAAAAAAGATAAAGAAGAAAAAGAAAAAAAAAAATACAGAATTGAAGAAATCGATCTCGTAGTTTGTATCACGTTAAGGGGTTGCAGATAGAAACACATACAAAAAAAGAGAGAGAGAGGGAAAGGGGAAGATGGAAGAGTGGAAAAGAGGACCAGAGTTTGGTATTCGTCTCTTTTCCCTTCTTTTTCCCCACGTAAACGACTAGTGAGTGTGAGAAAGAGAAAAAAGAAGAGCTGGGCTTGGGCTTAGGGTAAAGGTGGGAGTGGGAAGTGCGGCGGGAGGGGAGGGGGGGAGGGTTAGGCTAATATATATCAGCATGTAAAACAAAAGCCCTCGGACAAACAGCCGTGCATGGCCGATGGTGGTGATGCGTCTACCTCAAGCTCAAGGAGAAAGAGAAAGATAAAGGGAGGATAAAAGAAAAGGATAGAAAGAGAAAGGTAGAATGAAGAAGAAGAAGAAGGAAGAAGAAAGAGGAAGAAGAGAAAGAAGAGGAGGAAGAGAAGGAGAAGGAAGGGAAATAAAAATAGAAAGACAAGAGGGTGGAGGATTGAGTGGATGGTGGAGGGGTAGGGTGGGGTGGGTAGGAGGAAGATAGGTCGAATTGGAGGGGGTTAGGAAAGAGAGAAAGAGAGAGAGAGAGAGAGGGTTGCCAGAGTGAGATATATGGGGAGGCTTTTAGTTTCGTTAATGGGTATCTCGCAGACCGATAAGTGCCGAGATCTGTCTACCTCTGGTTGCTTTACACCTTTCTCGTTTCGTGAACGGCACGATATGCCGGTTCTGGCCGTCGGCTGCTTGCTTGCACCACGATTCGAGGATAAAAGGCAGAAAAGATACCACCAGCTAGCTAGCCAACTAGCTAGCTGGCTGGCTAGCTAGCTAGCTAGGTTGACTAGTTGGTTGGTTGGTTGGTTGGTAGGATTGTTGGATAGCAGCTAGCTGTTTGGATGTTTGGGATGAGAATCAGTCGCGAAATGGCCAACCGTGTTGTTGGGATCTTCAACGACGAGAAACATTTTTCTTTACCACCACCATCACCGTGTATTCTACCACCGAGATTTTTCCATCACGTATAAAGATTCATTTGCATAGATTTACAAATTTAAATGCTTATCCATTTATTATCTCTGTCGTTTATTCTTTTTTCTTTTTTTTTTTTTGCTTCTTATCTTAAAAACGTTTGTTCGATTATTTTTGTATATATCGTTATTGTTGTTATTGTTATTATTATTATTATTATTATTATTATTATTATTGGAAAGGTTTGTTAGCCCTCTCGTAGTCGTCGAATCAGTCCTAATCGTTCCTGTCACTCATCCTGGCTACTCGTAGCAATAAAGCTCCATTATTCGACCCAATGGCCGAACACGAGTTCCCCAAACGAGCGGACCCTCCAAAACGCAAGACACTCGATCGACGTCATTCACTTTTCCTCGAACAAGCCTAATCGAGTGCCTTTACGTTACCACGGGAAAAAAAGAAAAAATTGTTTCCTTCGTTGTGAGGAAGGAATTAATAAAACCAATATACCCAAGTATAGTTCTTTTTATACAATAGATAAAAAAAGAAATAAATATTCCCTGACAATCGTTTATAAAAAAATCATTATTTCAATTTGTAATCAAAATGAATACGAACGTACGTAAGTATTTCAAAAAAAAAAAAAAAACACTATTAAATAAAATTCACATAGAATAAATATATATTAATTATCATTTAATCATTTTCTTTCTTAATCGTTGAGAATATATATATATATAATCGAAATAATTATTTTCCTAAATACGTGATAGAATCCTGTTAACAATTGGATTTTAAAATAGGAATACCAGGGAATCCTCCTAATGCGTTCTCATAGAGAATATCAAAGGGTCGATTGTCGTTATGCAAAGAGGAACCCAAAGTTGGTTTTGTCTCGCAAACGATGAAAGCTTCGTTCCTATCATCTATGTATCTATCCACCTGTATAAGTGTATGTTTGGTAAATGTATCTGTCTCTGTATATACATATACATATATATATATATATATACGTGGTAGCAAGCAAGCGCGCGTACGAGACGAATCAAACGCAATCAGGCAAGTCGGGCGGTATCGAATAACGTCAACAATTGGCAATCTAATCAGAATCGACTACTACAATTTGACGGTACCGATTGATCGCACTCTCGCACTCCCAGCTATCGTTTACAAAGCTTGCAACCGCGTGCTTTGCCAGTGGTTCCTCTCACCACTCTCTCTCACTCACTCTCTCTCACTCTCTATCTCTATACATCTATTTCTATCTCTATCTCATTCTCTATACCTTCCCATGTTTCTACGTTAAGTCCCTACATTGTACGTACTAACACACATACACACATATACGATGCACGCAGCAAGCAGATACAACGTACAAGTCGTATATATATCAAAGTTAGAATTTGATAATAAATTCAAAGGGTATTGGTTAAACTTTTCGTATCGGTATAAAAATTTATCTACAAACGTAGTAAATAATTTTTCCTATTTAATGTATCTATATATATATATATATTATTTTTAAATAATATTATTATAGTCAATTGTTCAAATGAATACATTTAATTTAATTTTAAATGGTGTAATTTGACCAAACAAAATTTATATATATATATATATAATTGTGAATGAAATGAAATGTTGGAATAGAAGAATAAGAATAAGAAAGATGTTGGTATTTTTGACAGTTTAATATATAGATAAAATCGTGCGGCTAGTTGGTCGAAACGCTTTGGTATTGTTCGAACACAACGTTCTCGAAAATGCAAGCTTGCCTCGGTAGTAACGGCAAGCTCGTAGACTCGGACAAACGGATTTTGTGCCCCGTAGCAACGTGCGCGTTTGCATGTTCCACGTGCTAACAATTCGGTCGCGGTTACGATGCTATTTAACTGCTTCACCGCTCTGATTACTCCCCCGTGCACCCTGGGCACCGCCCGAATCGGGATTTAACGCGATGATCAGTCCTCGAAATGATCGTTCGCGCGCATCGATCTCAAAACCAACCACTGTTATACAGGGATTCGGGATAACCGACGCGTTTGTCCTTTGGTGAACACACTTCCCAAGCTCTCTGTTCTATCTCTATTTCTCTTTCTCTTTCTCTCACACACACATTCTTTCTTTCTCTCTTTTCTGTCAATTATTGCATCAACTCATTCGTTTTTTTTTCTTATATTATATTTTTGTTATATTATATTATTAATATTATTCGTCGCGTAATATTT
>NW_014569768.1:95331-96307 GCF_001313835.1 Polistes canadensis | reverse complement strand
ATATTATTAATATTATTCGTCGCGTAATATTTATTATATTTTGGTTATATTATATTATTAATATTATTCGTCGCGTAATATTTATTATATTTTGGTTATATTATATTATTAATATTATTCGTCGCGTAATATTTATTATATTTTTGTTATATTATATTATTAATATTATACGTCGCGGGTGAATTATTAATCGTTTGTGCGTATATTTTTTTTTTTTTATCGTATTTTGTAACATTTATTTGTCGACATAATTTCAAATGCTCTATCTATATTTCTTTTTATCTCTCTCTCTCTCTATTTCTATTTCTATCTCTTTTTGTTCAGTCAATTTTTTCTGCACGAACTCATCATTGTACATTTATATCGTAGAAATAAATATTATTCGTTGTGATTTATTAATCGTTCGTGTATCTTTGTTATATACTACATGGGTGGTTTGAAAAATTTTGAGCCTGGTATAGAAACATTTCCGAAATTTTTTCGGATCAGAAGAAGTATCATATTTTCATATTTCCCAATCCAATTTTCGTATTGTTTTATTGAGAAATAATTTGTGATAGAGTATAAAATTTTTAATGGAAAATCATGATTCGTACGTATATCACACTTAAATTTATCTTATCATATATAAGATATACAGAATTAATTAAAAACAAATTTATCGTTATAAGTATTCGTTTAACTTTTGAATATACATGAACGTATTGTATAATACAATGATACGAATATGAATTAGTTTCGAGTGTTAAATAGGTTAAACAATATGTAAAAATATGTAAAATCGAAAAATTTGTAGAAAAAAAAGTATTAAATTAAATAATATTAATTATTCGTTGTTAATAATTAAATAACATATTAAATAATATTCGATTGAAATGAGAATTTTATTTTTTACATTTAAAATTATTTATTACATATTTTATATACTTTACATATACATATATATATATATATATATATATACGTGGTAGCAAGC
>NW_014569768.1:92659-94815 GCF_001313835.1 Polistes canadensis | reverse complement strand
TTATTCGATACCGCCCGACTTGCCTGATTGCGTTTGATTCGTCTCGTACGCGCGCTTGCTTGCTACCACGTATATATATATATATATATATATATTTTTATATATTATTTTTCTAATTAAACCACGAATTAATAATAGAAGAAGTTTCTCTTTAACTAATCTCGCGATTCTTTTGTAATCGTTGGGAAAGGATTTATTTTCAGGTGGCACGAAACGAAAGGTTCTTTTCTACCCCCATAGCATGAACACGTACGAGCAAAGAAGAAGAAGAAGAAGAAGAAGGAGATCGCGAAGCGTAGAGAAACGGCAATAAAGGCGAGTGTGTTTGTTTAGGCCCTTCACTTCGTTCACCACTCTACTACTACTACTACTACTATTACTACTACTACCACTACATTACTATTCCACCTCTATCTGCCTTTTGCTTTTCACCTTCACAAACTGCCACCGTCCCGTCCTCTGCCAACTTTTCTCTACTTGTTAGACCCCCCCTTGAACACTCGCTGCTTTCCCCCCTTCTCACCCCTTTCTCCACCCTTTCTATTTGCCACCTTCCACGTGTGAAAATGAATGGGTACTTCGGGGGGTGGGGTGGGGCTGGGCTGGAAGAGAGAAAAAAATTTATTACGTGATGCGAAAACCTTTTTTGTGTATCGATTTAAGTCAATTAAATATTATCACCAATTTTATTCACACGTTAATAATATATTTCTATATATATTTTACCTTTTTTTATTTAAAATGACGGGCAAATAAAAATTGTGTATAATAAATAATGTTAATTATCTTTATATTTTATGTAACATTCATCGATCGATATCGAATAACATTGAAACGCGATTAAATTCTGTTGTTAGTCGAATTAACTTTTATTTTTGTCAATATAAGTTTGTAAATAATTATGAATTATTCAAACTCTTATATAAATGATGCACCCGTTGCCAAATCTTATATTAATTTAATCCAATATATAACAAATTAATACTGATAATTAATATTAATTATATTTTCATTATGAATAATAATAAAAAAAACAAACAATATATCGATATTAAATTTCTTCGAGTGTATATATCGTACCTACTTTTTGACAAAAAAAGAAAAATAATAATAATAATAATAATAATAATAATAATAACGTTGAAACACACACACACACATTCGCAAATATTATTCATAAGTAAAATTTAATTTAAGATTTTATTTGTACGTACGCGAACGGACGAGCCGAAAAATTACAAAGTTAAATTTTGTAGTTTCCGTTTAAACCGAGGAAATCGAAGGCCCGGGACAAGGGTGGGGTGGGGTGGGGTAGGGTGGGCAGTTAGAGGGGGGATTAGTGAGAACCCGCTGACGTCATTTCCGTGACGAGTTCACGCATAACTGGCCGTGACGTGATTTGCTTATTGGCTCGCGTGTTATAAATGAGAATTCGGTGAAAAGCGCGAAGACCACGGCGAATTTGTAGGCCGAAGTTCGTTTTTTCTTTTTTTTTTTTTTCTTTTTCTCCTTTTTTTGTTTCTCTTTTTTCTTTTTAATTTCTTTTTATTTTCTTTTTTTTTTTGTTCCTCTTTCTTTCTTCACTACCCTTCCAACAGATTCCCACATCGAACGGATGAACCATTTCGTCGTCGTTGGTAATCGTTGAAAAACTTTCGAGTGAATTGATCCGAGAAAAAGGTTCCGATCCGGGGAATCATCTTCGTTCATTGAAGTCAACTATCGAAGCGTTACATAACTTAAAAAAAAATACAAAAAAAGAATAAATAAAATGTCTAAAACATTTAAGGGATTAATCGTCTACAAGGAAAAATTCCATTAACGCTAATAATAATTACTTTAAATCAGGATCATGTAATTATTTGACAAATTATATTTTCATAAAATAAGAATTGTATTTTTTAAGCTTAGTTATGGATATTAATTTTTATGTTCCCATCTCTTTGAATATTTTTCTATTTGTTATTTAATTATTAACGTAATTGATCGAGCACGAAACAATTAAATAATTATTAAATAATTATTTGACAAATTATTTCCATAAAATTAGAATATTATTTTTTAAGTTTAGTTGTGTATATTAATTTTAATGTTTCCATCGTTGAATATTTTTCTATTTGTTATTTAATTATTAACATAATTAATCGAACATGAAA
>NW_014569768.1:90179-91964 GCF_001313835.1 Polistes canadensis | reverse complement strand
TTTTTCTATTTGTTATTTAATTATTAACGTAATTGATCGAACACGAAACAATTAAAATAATTATTGCATTGAGATTAAAATCGTTTTCGTATTAAGTGATATGTATTTTGAAAATAACACTTTGAAGGACAAACGTTATATGGCAGTTGTGTTTTTTTTATTCCTTTTTTTTTCTTTTTTAATTACGCCGAAGAGTCATTGATATAATTGGCAATTTCGAAAGGTGAGAGAGAGAGAGAGAGAGAGAGAGAGAGAGAGAGAGAGAGAGAGAGAGAGAGAGGAAACGATAAATTATCGATTCTATTACCAAGTTTCAAGTATTATTCCCGATTGGTATAGGTATCACATTTTCATTCGAGTATACGATTGGCAAAGCTTTAAGCAAAAGCTCTTTACTCCGAAGTATATGTGAGAAGAATAATAATAGAACAAATAGAAAAGTAGGTGAGGTAATATCGAAAAGAAATAGAAAAGGAAACGATAAACGTGGGTAAGAAAAATAAAATGAAGGAAAAAACCAAACAAAAAAAGGAAAAAAGACTTCCACGAATGGAAAGAAAGCAACGAGTGGTAGTAGAAAGATTTTGTTGCCGCTTTTTTGAAGGGAGGGAGGGAAGGTGGTGAACAAAAATAAAAAAACCTTAGAAAACCAGCCTGCAACTTAATCGATACGTCTCGAATGTTTTTACACGATACAAAATTATTGAATGGTTTGAGGGAACTATAATATATACACTGACAATGAGTCACCACATTGCCTGAATCCAACAACCGAATCTTTTCGTGTAACCATTGGAAACTCATTCGTATTAAAAATCTTCACGTTTATTAAGAAATTTCATTTTCTTCTTAAATATATTACCGTTTAAATATAATACGAAATTATAAACGAATACAATTTTTGTATATATATATATTGTTTTATTACGCGTTATTCAAATTAGATAAATGTAAATGTAATTAAGGTATATTTAAAAATTAGAAACACGAAATTAATCAAAATTTATATCACACGCGCAATAATAAATAATTCAACAGTAATAATATTATATTTCATATAATAAATTCTATTATACTTGTTATATAAATAATTAAATATAAATACACACACATAATCTCGTTACTAAAAAGAAAATAATTTCATGTCGAATCTAATAGTGAGAAGATTATTATCAAATTCCTAATAATAATCAGACTTTTATCGATTTCAAGCAAAAATTGTTTGGCAATTCGATCATCCAACGATACGTTTATTATCATCTTTTCTTTCTATTGTTTTGTCTTTTTTGTATTTTCTATATATCCCGTGTTGAGATCGAAGCGTATTATTACTACATAATCAAAAGAACGAGATCATCGTTCACACTACGAACACACCACCGAATCTCATTTTCCAGTGAGGCCCCGATGATATAAGTCACGGTACGTTTAGCATTCATTCCCTCCCTCCCCCCCTCCATAGTTTATTCTTATATTTCTTGCTCCCGGAATTTGAACACCTCTATGGGGTCTTCTTCTTATTCTTATTCTTCTTCTTCTGGGCACACACCTCTCCACTATGGGGTCCGAAATTTCTACTCGAATCTTTCCCCCTCCCACTCCCACTCCCCATTGATCGCAGGATGCCGCACACTTATGTATCCGCGGGGCCCGTTCGATCATCGGTGAATATAAGATTTAATTTAGTAGAAACACTCTCGTTGTGTCAGTGATTCTCAACTAATATTTATATTTATAATAATTAAATATTTATATATTAATATATTAATAATTATATATTATATA
>NW_014569768.1:63973-88614 GCF_001313835.1 Polistes canadensis | reverse complement strand
ATATATATATATATATATATATATATATGTGTATGAGTGTGTATAGTAAAAACGTATGGCCTCAAAGTATCCTTTTATTTCTTTAAAGATAAAACGTGTCTTTCGATATATGGTGATATATACCTAGAACAAGATAGTTTTCCTTCAACGATAGACAAAACAGGAATTTTATCGTTCGATCGGTTCAGCACTTGTACGCGATCCTCCTATTCCTCCTCCTCTTCTTCTTCTTATTCTTTTTTTCTTTTTTTTCTATTTCATCGTGCCTACTCTTTCGCGCCTTTCTTCTTAAAGTTAGACGACTTCCCTTTCGGGGGTAGAATTAATTGCGACGTCACGCTGTGCCAGACGCGAAGCACGTTGTCTCGGTGCTGTTGTTATTGTTGTTGCTACTGTTAATGTTGTTGCATCTGTTGGTTGGGAAAGGTTTTACCCTCTTGTTGAGAAACAAAAATCCTTCGGCTCCTCGAATACGATCTACAAAGAGAGAAAGAGAGAGAGAGAGAGAGAGAGAGAGAGAGAGAGAGAGAGAGTAAATTGTCTTTGGAATAACTCGAAGCTCGGAATTACCAGGTAAAGAATGAAAACAAGAGAGAAAGAGAGAGAGTGAGAAAGTTGAATAAGAGTAGTTAAGTTGTGTAATGTGTTAGTGAGTAGTATTAGTATTAGTATTAGTAGTAGTAGTCGATCATGGGATACAGTTTTGACACGAATATGGGGTCTTTCTTTTGCGATTTCGATTCGCTCGTTACATCGACCGAGTTGGTTGGATTATCCGTGACCGACACCTGGAGGAATGCCTTCTCCTTTTCAAGGACGCCGAACAACGGATATAAGCGTAGTCATCCTCCATTCCCTTTCTCTTTCTCTCAATCTTCCTTTCTTTCTTTCTTTCTTTCTTTCTTTCTTTCTTTCTTTTTATCTATCTGTCTGTCTCTTTCTCTTTCTTTTTTCACTCTTTCACTAAAGTTTGCTTCTGTTTTCGTCTTGTTTCTTGCCCCATTCGGAAAGTAGTAGTAGTAGTAGTAGTAGTAGTCTTCTCATCGCGATATCATGCAGTTAAAGTCAGCTCGAAAACCGATTGGACACACACCATAACCCTAGCTCCCCATCCCACCCCAGCCCCCCCCCACAATTCGATTCTCGAATCGTTCGAATATTTCTTACTCTCATCGAAACAGGTTGGCTATCAGAGAATTGGAGCATTGGTGAATTCAGAACGAAATTAAATGGGTATTTAAAAGTCAATCGAATGAATATGTCTGTCTACTTTCGTTCATCCTTTTTTTTATTCTATCCCCTTCCCCCACCCTGCCCACCAGTTTGGATAGTCATTAAATTTTATTTCAATGATAATCGAATTGTTTTCTTTACTTTTTCCGTATACATTTTTCTAATACTTCGAATCGAATATATTATCGTATGAGTTTTGTTTGTCGTTGATTAAAAATATATCTTGTTTTTTTTTATATTAATATTTCTTACGTTTAGAATTTTGATATTGGATGTAATTAACGTTTGATAGAAATTCGTATTATTCGATATTAAATAAATCAAAATTGAAAATAATTGTAACAACAAATATGTTATCGAATAAATGAATATTTTTGTATTATTTTAATATAAATTTAATATATCACATTTTACGTTAGATAATATTATCATTTGATGTATATTTATCTTTCGTTTAAAAATTTGATTATACATGGGATACAATTTACGTAAATAAATTTGACGTAGATTCGTATTGTTTTATGTGTTAGAGACAAAAAAATAAAACAAGATTATTATCGAAAGAAATATGTTAATTCTGTCGATATAACTTTTCTTCTGTGTGTGTGTGTGTGAAAATAAAATAATATTATTATACGAAATATAAAAGATCTTTGAGTGAAGTGACCTGTCGATATAAACGAATGAACGAACGATGCCACACGCGTTTACCCTTAGGAAGTTGATTGTTCATTCAGTAGTACGTCAAGTACAAGAGATCGGATAATTCCAATAGTCATTGAAGAGGAACACGACCGTCATTTCGTCCTCTCTTCGGTCCATTCGTTGGAGAATTAAGAGAAATCAATTGGAATAACTTGAAAATTTGATGCTCTTGAGAATCCAAAGTGTTTCTTCTTCTTTTTCTTTTTCTTCGTTTACGTAATATCCCATTCGTTTCTTTTAAACATTACGAAATTCCCCATGTCATAATTAAATCCCCATCTAATAGCATTTTATGACATCTTGATAATATTCATTAAAATTTATAACGATTTCGATAAATATTCAAATCTTAATTGGAAATATTTTTGCATAAATCAATATATATATATATGTATATATAAATATTTTTGAAGTTATTTATATATGTATATATATATATATAGTAATGTATTGCGTTAGTATTGCGTTAGAATATCTTTAAGAAGTTTATTTTTTACTGTTGTGTGTCAATAGAAAAAAAATAACTTTTTCTTTATTTTTTGAACACCCAGGCTAATAAAAACCTTCGATTTTGTATCTAAAAAAAAAAGAAAAGAAATTGATCAGAAAGTAATATTTTATACCTATACCCATTTACTCTATACCTGATTATTAATACGAAAAGAACTAAAAAGAAAAATAAATTATATCTTCGTCTTTCTATAATAATATTTAAATCATAAAAAGCAAAATAAATTGAACAATCCATTGACCGATTCGAAAGGAACCCTCCCCGAATTTTTTGAGATAAATAAATTAGTATAAAATTATTCACTTACTTTTCTTTTTTTTTTTTTTCATAGTTCGTATATAAATATAATAGAAAATAAGAAATGAGTGTATTTCCTGGGTGCGAGTTCATTATAATGAGAACATGATATACAAACGAATCCATTCACATTTCTTTCATTAATAACAATAACAATAATAATAATAATAATACTAGGAATAAATAATTTCTCGTGAGGTTCCCCCTAAAGATTTGAATAGGTTTTCTGTTTGCTACCGGGCAAGGTGTGTAAAAGAAACTACTTCGGAAGAAAAAAGAAAAGAAACAACAACAACAACCAAATTTAGATTCGCGTTGTGCGAAACGTTATGCGCATGCGATAAAAAGTGAAAAAATGAAAGAGAAAAAAATTAGAAAGGGTCAGAAAGAGATGAGAAGTGAAGAGAAGGGTGAAGGGGGTAGAGAAGAGAAGGAAGGAACGAAAGAAAGAAATAAAGAAATAAAGAAAGAAGGAAGATCGGTAGGGTCGAACAACAATGCGAGACAATTGGTCGGTGGCACCTGGAGCACGACGATGGTAACGTTGATGCGTATCGGAGTCGCATTAACATCATAATGGCGACGGCTGGTGCCGGTGGCAGGTACCCGTCATTATTAAAATATTATTAACTTTCTGATACGCGCGTTGTTGCCACAGAGAATTTGTTTTTCTTTTTTTTTTTTTTTTTTTTTTTTTTTCTCTCTAGGAAGGTTTACCTCGATGACAAGCGAGAAAATCTGTTATTATTTTTTTTAGTTTAACCACGTTTTAAATGTATATAATCCCACGCGAAAGAAGGAAAAGAAGAAATCCAATAGAATTAAAAAGATACGAGTAGTGGGAGAACGAATTAGACAGGGGGTGGGATGGGTCTAGAGAGGGGAGGGGGAAGACGGTTTAGGAATTTTTGTTCGTCTATATAATTCATTGTAATAATAATAATAATAATAATGGATGTGTGATCGTTGATATTATTTATTAATAAAAAAGAACAATGCAATTTATTTTTTATGCAATTGTTGATAGTAATAATGATTCGATAAGAAAAGAAAATAATTCATTATAAACGATTGTAGATATTGTTTAATATAAAAAAAAAGAAAAGATATTTATCATATATGTAATAATAAAAAATTCAATTGATTTAAGTATCGAGGGGAATAAGATAGAACAGTTACATAAATATTAAAAAATTAATCAAAAACGCGTTTTGTGGATCGTGATATAATTAATTATTAAAATAAATCATAATATTAATCGATATCGTTGATAACATCTATCACATATATAATTAACTAATAGTAATTAAAAAAGAAATAATAAAATAAAATATAAAGTAGAGGAAACATCTATTGCGTATAATTAACTAATAATAATTAAAAATGAAACAAATAAAGTAGAGGAAACATCTATATATTGCATATAATTAATTAATAATAAATTAAAGGAAAAAAAATATAAATGAAGACAAAATAACGTTCGTTTGGAATTCGTATAAAACTTGTCGAAGGTCCAGGAAATAGTAGTAGTAGTAGGAATCTCTTAAGATATGTTGAAACTGCTAGTTTTCTATACACTTTCTGTTTCTCTCGTTCGTTCTTTCTTTCTTTCTATCTTCCAGTATTTCTAACACTATATATATATAATAGTATCGTTTTACGAAAGCACGAGATAGGCAAGTTAGGCATGTTTGTCAGTCGTAACCAAACGCATACATACTCTTACACGTCTAACATTTAAACCGAATGCTAAGTAACAGTCTTTTGAAAATGTTGAAACGCGACAGGACAAGAGTTAACTGCACCTAAAGAGAAAGAGACAGAGAGAAAGAGAGTGAGAGGAAGGGAGAGAGGAATGGGGAGGAAGAGTCCTCGAGGGATTAGGGACTGTTCAAGTAAATGCATGATTGCCAGTCGAAGGAGCGGTCTCGAACGAAGTATACTTGTGGTTCGGGTGGGTGGATCGAAGAGGTTCCGGTTGATCGGCTTGCCGATTACTAACAGCAGGGAGGAGAAAGGGAACCCGATCAGAAATAAAGGGTGGTGGGTGGGTAGTGGTGTACAACTAAGAGGAACAGAGAAAACCAAAGGGCTACGCGAATTGTTTCCACTTCGCGAATCACAACCACGATCATCGCCCTTTTGCTGGCTATCATGATTATTCTTCTATCGTGTTCATTTTTAAATTTTAATGTGATTTATTATCCTTAAATAATAGACCACACACATACAGACACAATTATGATTAAGTTTTATTATATTAATTTATATATTATTATTGATTTTCTAATATAGATTTGTATTTGTGTATATATTTGTAATATATTATTATTAAGAATTGAATTTTGATGATAGGGTGATTTTTATGGAAAAATAATTGATCTTTTTAACACATGATTATGATAAACTTAATATATTATTATATTTTTAATATAGATGATTAATCGTCGATTGATCGATCATTATAATAATTGGTACGTATTTATATATATATTCGAAATATATATTATATTTATTTATCAGTTTTATTTTGTTTTTATTTATTTTTGATACTTTACAATATATTATTATACGTCAAATATATTAATATTTGTGCCCATAATTATGAAAGTGTGTGTGGTCTAAGTCAAAATTAAAAAAGAAATATTACATTATCATTTATTTCACACCACGTTATTTTAAACTAAATATAATTCAATGTAATATTCACACGATATTGTCAAAAATGAACCATTAAAAATAATGGTAATCATTTCAACATTATATAAAATTTCATTTAGCGTTCAAATGATAATTCTTTTTAAATATCTCGAAACAAGAGATATACGATTTAGATCAAAAATATAATATAATTATCATTCCGTTCCAATCGTCAATATATTTCAAAATCTAATTAAATATAATCAACGACATGAGTATACTTTTCATTCAATCGATAATCCGTTAAAATATTAACACATAAAAAAAAACAATTAACATTCGATAAAACAATAATATTATTTCTATTAACTACTAATACACTCCCATAGTATATATTTTCCAGTAGACGAATTTCAAGACTGAAGAGATCAAATAACACACTTCTTGGCTACATACACCCGTCAAATGTCCGTCATCGAGTCCACCTGCTTTTACCTAAATTATTCTCTCTCTCTCTCTCTCTCTCTCTCTCTCTTTTTCTTTCTCGTTCATCCATTCTAACGTTCGTCAAATAGATAGAAGATTGCATATATTGTTGTAACTTAGAGACAAGCTTTGATTTACAGGCGCGAACAAGCGATTCTCGACAGTGAAAACGAATAGTATAAGAAGAGAGAACATACTCTTTCTCTCTCTTTTTCTCTATCTCTATCTATCTATCTCTTTCTTTTTCTCATTCTGCCTTTCTCTTCTATGCTATATAAAGTCGTTCACCCCGATTCAGACAATCTAGTGTCTGCGAGCGGCTGCTGGCTAACCCGGGAGTGATCCGTGATTGTATTAATATCACAACACGCCCCAGTACGTATTTATACGTCTTCGCTGTCTCTCCCCACAACCCTCCCCCTTTCCCACCCTCTTCTTTTCTTACTATCTCTCTCTCTCTCTCTCTCTCTCTCTCTCTCTCGTTCTCTGTTTTTCATTTTCTTTCACTCGGTGTAGCATCGTCGCGTCGTAGATTTATGCGATCATCGGTGCATCACTTTCTTTTCTTTCTCATTTACTTACTTATTTATTTATTTTATTTTTTCTTTTTTTCGCACATTCGTATAAGTACTATGTGATTGTACTGAGAGAGAGTAGTCAGACAGAAGTTCGTTTTTCTTTAGCCAGAAAAGAGACACAGTTCCTGACCTCCGTGTACGAATCCGGTTGCCCTCCCATTCTCGTGGTTATTGATCCTCACTTTACCTCTTATTTTCACTTCTCTTTTCTACTATCTTTTCTCTTCTCTTCTCTTCTCTTCTCTTCTCTTCGCGAGACTTCTTAACCCATCCTCGAGAATCCTAAAAGTAAATGAGGAATTTCAAATACGTTTTCTTTTTAAAATCCGAATCTTACGGTGAGTAACAAGTATGCGCTATTTTTCTCGCTATTTATTCAAGGTCAAGAGAGATCGAATAGCAATTCGAACATCCACCTAACTCGCGCTAATGGAGCGGCTGGAATACTCGAAGAGAACAAAAAATAAAATAAAGAGAGAGAGAGAGAGAGAGAGAGAGAGTAAAGAATAACGGAGAGATACGAGAAAGAACTATTCGCTTTGGAATACACACAAAAAAAGAAATTAGAAGAAATGATGAAAGTAGAAGAGGGGAATGGAAAAAGGGGATGTGTTGTCTCGTTCGAAAGAGAAAGACTACGTTAAAAAAAAGAAAAAGAGAGAGAGAGAGAGAAAAAAAAAACATCCCTGTCAAAAAAAAAAAAGAAAACAAAAAAACACAACGAGGACAACATAGTCGACATAGATAGTCAGCGTCGAAAAATCGAAGGACGTCGCGGCTCGATAAAAGCCCAAATACCGCGTACGACGATAGGGTTAATTATAATTCGCGAAAGAAACAGTGTGTGTGAGAAAGAAATAAAGAAAAAAAGAACGAGAAAGAAAGAGATGGTGATAGAAGGTTGGGTAGTACGATACTTCTGTACTCGATGGGTTCGAGGGATAAAAGAGAGAGAGAGAGAGAGAGAGAGAGAGAGAGAGAGAGAAAGTAAGAACACAGGAAAAGAAATAGAAAGATAGAAAGAGCAAAGGCGAAGTGACTTTTGAACGAGTTCCACTCACTCGCTCGGCTGCTACGCATATTGTTCTATTTATGTAACCATTGTTCATCCATCGTTTAGGATAAATTTAGATGGCAGACACAGAGGGATCGTTGCGAGGGCTTCTTTTCTCTCTCTCTCTCTTTCTATCTTTCTATCTTTCTCTCTCTTACATATACAAACACATACGCATATATACTCGTTTTTCTCTATCTATCTCTCTCTCTCTCTCTCTTTCGTGCAAGCTACCGGAATGTGTTGGGTCGACTTCTTAAATGTTTCTTCTTCTTCTTCATCTTCTTCTTCATCTTCTTCTTCTTTTTTCGACTTCTTCGATCGCTCACACTCTTTCTAAGCTATCTCGTTTTTTTTTCTCTATCTCTCTGTCTGTCTCTTTCTATCTCTCTTTCGATCCGCCCCTTTTCTGCTTACTTGATTCGTTGTCTTCGTCATCGTCATCTTCTTCTTCTTCTTCTTCTTCTTCTTCTTGTTCGTGCGCATGGCGCACGGCTATTAATGATACCGATTAATTTAGAACTATTGGGTTTCTCAATTAGCCAATCGGAGCGTGCGATATGCTAAGAGAGTTCTTTCGACTCTTTCTTAAGCTTTTCTCTCGCCAAACATGGCGAGAATTATCGGTTACCTGGTACAACAAATCTCTTTTATTCCATCAAATGAATTTTTTTTCTTTTATTATCCTTTTTCCGTCTGTTTTTAATATACTATCGAAATGGTTTTATTATATACGCTAGAATGACTAGGAAGAAATCATAGTAAGCGTATACGTATGCGACGAGCTATAACAGCTGTCGGTGCCCAAGGAAACACGTACCAGAAACCATATACACACTGTATGTAAGAAGATGCAGGACTATTATTGGACTTGATTTATGGATTTGTTTAGTCAGAATTTCATAGTTCCGCAGGATTGCGCCATGAACGGCGCCCATGTTACGGCCACGGTTGGATTATAAAATCCCCCTCCCTCCCTCCCTCCCTCCCTCCTCCTCGTATGGTGGGATTCTGTATATGTGTATATATATATGTGTGTGTGTGTGTGTGTGTATTTTGCCGTTCTTCTTCCTTCGTTTTAAGATATATACGTATACCGGAAAGATTTAATGTCTTTTGGGAGTGTCGATACCCATGTATAATGTCAATAATAAAAATACAAAATATAAAAGATGATGAAGAAGAAGAAGAAGAAGAAGAGAACCAGGTATCATCAATTTTCTCCAAATTCTTTCGCATATTTTATCTCGATGTTTTAATATTTATTCGTATAATTTTCGTGTTTTTTTTTTTTTATTTATGTGTGTATGTGTGTGGGTGTGGGTGTGGTTTTTTTATTGATTACGTTTATATGCAAGGATTATTTTTGTTTTTAATTTTATTATCCATAATAATAATCCGACTCTATCGATTTATTTATTTATTTATTTATTTATTTATTTATTTAATTATCGATCTCTCTTTATAAAATTTATCTAATTAATCTTTACTTTTTTTTTACTCCTTTTAAAGTATCTCCGAAAAAAATTGATGTTACATTCGTTTTCCTAACATATTAATTTGTACAATTATTATTTTTCTTAAGCATTTACTTATTTTTTAAATATCATTCATATCGACTATATCGATATATTTATTTATCTTTCCTTTTACATCTTTTTCTTTTCCATTACGTATTTTTGCGAAAAAATAAATATTATTCATTTTCTAAAAATATTTCTTTTGAATAAATTATTTATATATATATATATATGTATATATACAAAAAAAATGTATTAATATCAATCGTAATATCAATCGCACTTTATCCGAAAGAATTTATTTATTCATCTATCTATTTGTTTTTCTTCTTCTATTTTACTTTTTCTTTCTTCTTCTTCTTCTTTTTCCAGATGAAGTATCTGAAAATTGATATTCGCATTCGTGGAACTGGATTTACGTTTCCCGCGTATAACTCTGTATTGGATGACAATCCACGATAAATCTAGCGAGTCCCGGTATTCGAACAGCTCCTAAACCTGCCAACTTTCTCTCTATTTCACGTAGTTGAGAGAGAGAGAGAGAGAGAGAGAGAGTGCGAGCGCGCGCGTGTGCACGCCACACGGTATCGTACAAACTCGGAAATGACTGTAAATAAAGAGTAGAAGAAAAGGGTTGAAGGAAAAAGAAAAAAAAAAAAAACGAGAGAAGAAAGAAACGGAACCAAAGGAAAAAAAAAATATATATAGAACCAAATGAAAAGAACGTCCTTTGGTTTACCCTCTCTCTCATACTCACACTCACACATCCGTACGATTATTCGCATAGTCCAAGTTCAAGAATAGGCCGAACGTGGAAGTTGAAATGAGAGGAAAACGGTGATTAGTCGTTTCCAAGATCTTTCAACGTACACACACACACATACACACATCGTTACTTATTTGTGTATTGTATAAGCAAGTACACATATGTATTGCATGTATGCAATGCTTGTACATAAATTTCGAGTATGACACGTGTAGGAAGAAACGTTTGAAAACATGAAAACAAAGCTTCGAAATAACAAACATGGGATCAGTCAGTTTTCAAATTGTAACTTCATTTACCATCGTTGTTATGTCATTTAAAACATTCATGTTGATATTATTCATAAATGTTATTATATTATTAATGATCAAAAATCTTATATACGAATATATATACAGACATTAGTACGTACATAGATTCTGTTTTATGTAAATTTGATATACATCAAAGTTTATGTATTTGGTGATATGTACATTTAACAAATATCCTTTCTCGTGTATGTATATATGTATATATATATAGTAGTACATTATTCCCAGTATCGCTATCAGTCACGTTACGTTAATTAACGATGCTAATTCTTTCGTTGGAATGTGTTAGCTCGCGTAACTCTCTCTCTCTCTCTCTCTTTCTACACTGGCGTTATTTTGACGTTTCGATAACTAAAAGTGAGCGCGAAAAATGCGTTTTTCGCGATTTTCTCGCAAATCGTAATAAAAAAGAGAAAAAAAAGAATAAATAAATAAATAAAGTATAAAAGAAACGTAGAATAAAAATCATTTACAATTTCGTATCGCATTACATTTTCCTTTTTTTCTTCTTCTTTCTTTTTTTTTTTTTAACACGCTAATTTCTCACGGTCTTAGCTAAGATATTAGATATATTAAAAAATAATTCGTTTATAAATTTAATTCGTAGATTATATAACGAATATCGATCGATATATCGTTGATATATAGATTTTTTCTTTATTGTTATTATATCAAATCGTTACGTCAAAGTTACAGAACGTACACATTGTGTACAATTGAAAATATCTAAAAAACGAATTTTGTGTGTTCCCGAAACAAATTAGTTCATTCGTATAAGATTTTTAGAAAGATGGTATAAGAGAATAAACTGAAACACATAGAAAGAGAGAGAGAGAAGAGATAATACAGAGAGAAAGCAGATTGGAACAAAGGAATTTCATCTTAGCGGTATGCAACTGGGTTCATAATCGTTTTCTTAGAAAAGAGAGTATAAACGGGGAGAGGGACAGAGAAAGACACAGAAATGGAAAGATAGAAGAAAGTGAATATGTGTCTGAGAGAGAAAGAAAGAGACAGAGTGAGAGAAAGATAGTCGGAGACAGAGAGGTGCAATTCGACTTTGTGACTCGCGAGGGGTAAGTCCGTCTCGAGGGGCGGGGGAGAGGGAACGCGACCCTTTATAAACGAGCACGTTAGATGCACAGACGACGTGCACTAATAATTATAGCTTTCTGCCATCACGCGTATATATGTATATGCATATGCATGCATGCACTCCTCGAACGTACCATCCGCTATCCGACGATGCAAATTAACTCGCACGAGAGTTATGCCTAGACTTTGAATATTTTCTTAAGCGTTTCTTCTTCTTCTTCTTTTTTTCTTGTTTTTTTGTTTTTTTTTTTTATTTTATTTTATTTTTTATATATTTTTTATTCGTTTCTTTTCTACGTTATTGTTTGATACATGATAGTGTTTGATTTATTTTATAAGGAAGAAAAAATGGTATAGGAATCGTGGTACGATTTAATTTGATATTAAGAGATATTGAAATGTGAATATATTGGTATGAGATTATTTAGAAAAGGTTACCTTAAAGGTTGTTCTTTTTAACACACACATTGAATTAATTTGATATTTTATATATATTTTAATAATTATTAATTTATTACTTCTTTTTTTGATTAGTAGTATATGATATTTGTAATATAATGGCAGAGTGGGAATAACTAAAGTTTCGTATATTATTACTATTAATTAATATTCATATTATGTATTATATTAGAATAATATTGTATATTTTATATTCGTAGGTTTGTATTTGATATTTTTCTTTATTAGCCACACTAACTGCAGACTCATATGTGAATTTAAAAAACGATATTATTATAATTTTATTAATAAACCAATATTAATTATCTTTTTGTTAATATAGCGACTTTAAATAGTAATATTAAACTATACTTATTATTCATTTAAAAGTATATACATATAAATTCATCTGTCTCTCATTATAACGGAATAAATAAATGTTTGAAATAGAAAAAGGAAAAATTCTAATAACAATAATAAAAATTTACTCGTCGTATACTAAAATAAGAACAAAAGAAAATACATATAAATGATATATACATATACGTACACATTTACTAATTGATTTTGAAAGGTTAAACGAGAACAAAGATAGATTGGAAATCGATCTTATTTCGATCTATAGCAATTGGATTTCGATCTAATAAAAATAGAATATCGTAGATGTTTGTTAACGGCCTCCTCCTCCTCCTCCTCCTCCACCTCCTCCATTTTTATACGAGAAAAGAAAAAAAAAATAACTCTGGAATACTATTTTTTTTTTTTTTTTTTTAAGAACGTTCGTACCGTAACGTATGAGAATTATCTATCGATCGGAACGGTAACTGTGAATGACCAGATAAAAATAATACGAATCCTATATGCGGCGCCGGGAAAAGGAAAACAAATAGAACGTAGGTATTTGGCACGATAGTGATGCATAAGACTTGGCAGACGACGCCATGATATACGGCATCGTGAAAGCGGAAATTTGATCGGTCTTCGACATAGTTACTTATTATTTATATTTCATTATATGTTCGATCATATCACCATTTTTGTTTATATTATTACTATATTCGAAATATTATCATTCAAATTATCACCGCGATCCAACAAATTTTCTGATAATCAATTTCGTATTAATTTCATTAATTTCTTTTCGATGTGTTTCTTCTACAAATGATAAAATGTATCGCGCCTGTGTGTGTGTCGATTAAAAATTTCAATTATTATTACTATTATTTTTGTTATATTTTTATATGTATCCTAATTAATGATAATAATATTTAATGGCGTCATTAATTTCTTTACAAAAGTCAAGGATAACACTGGGTAGAAGAAGAGGTTCCTTGCGGTGGAGGGGGGCAAATCGGACTTCGAACTTTCCAATTGGATGATTAAATTCGCGTGCAACGACTGAGGTTTCGCCATCTGTCGGCGAACAGTTGGACTTCCTTAACGTTTTTACGTGTTTCCCCCGTAAAAAAGGCGGGAATGGTGAAAACTTCCTACGCCTATGATTATTATTCCTTCTAACATTAATGGTCTTAACAATTCAAACTATGGGGGTAGGGAGGGGAGGGGGGGAGAAAGAATCGAGTAGGCGAATCATTGGGAAATAATCTTTTAAACGAGAAAACTTGATTGATACTTAATGGAAGAATATAACCGCCATTAACCGATCATTCGATTCTTTTATTTTTCCTTTATTTCGTATGCCAACTGATAGGTTATGTTCTTTTTTTACCCTCTCTCTTTCGAATCATTCATTTAAATGAAGGAAATTGTGTATTGTCCTAACAGAGGAACAATACTAATCGTTAAATCTTTTGTGAATAAATGATCGAAGTTAAGAATAGGTACCGAGAGAGAAACCGAATTCTAAATCATTCGTTGAAACAAAGAAAGACTTTGTGTACTAGGAACTCTCTCGACGATTCTTCAAGATAGGTGAAAGACTTCCGCGACTACTCTTTCACGGAAAACCAACCAACGTGGACCAAATCCCAAGAGTAATTCGTCCCATAGGTAGACCAGATTTATGTGCGAAACTCCTCACGTCGATTTCGTTCTACATCCCCGTCCCCGTCCTCCTACCCCGTCCTTTCCTTTTCGTTCAACTGAAGAAACGATCCCTGAGGAAGTCCACCCCGTTATCCTTCTATTTCTTAACGATCCAACGCATAAACTAAAATACTAAATGCGATAACTAGACAATTTTTCTTATTTTCTTTGTTATTTTTGTTTATTATTATTAATTTAACTTCAATGTTTTAATAATTTCAACTATTTTATATTGGGATTGCGTGGAAGGAATCCTATGGATGAATGTTTTTAATTAATCGATATTAAAACTATTACTCTGGTTAATGATATATTAATTGTAATAAAATATAAGTGTGCATCATATATATACACATATATTAATTAATATTTTAAATTTATTATTATTATAAATAGGTCTTATAATTAACGCGAACTACATTGGAAATAATTAATTTCGACAATAAAAAATTGTTTGTTAATTATATTTAAATTAATATAAATTGTTTAAACCATCATTATACCCCCAAATAATTAATTTTTCTAAATGAAACATTAAAAAAACAAAGGGTTGAAATATTGTTACTCAATCTCATGAAATAAATAACGAAATAACTCATCCCCACAATTCCCCATTATAATTTATAAAGAAATAATATTTACTCATTCAAAGAGAGACACGCTTTTTGTATTTTAAATGATCAATCATTCACATGGTCCTAAATCGAAGACCCTAAACGAAGATACGCTAACCTTTACTCTATATCTCAATCTCTTGTATAATACATAGAAAAAAAAAAATAAAAAAAATATACCCCTTTTTGAAATAAAATTTACAAGTTACTTAACTTATTATACTAAGATGGAATAATAATATTCGCCGATATCTCTCGGGGGGACGCGTTTAGCGATATTTAAGATAAATTTATGAGAAAGAATTATAAGGACGGAACGTGCGTGGCCAGGTTCGAACGAATAAACGGACAGGACGGACGGACAGGACGGGTACGATAAAAAAGAGCTACGGAAACGTCCGCCCTAAGATTCCGCGCGTTCCAGCTGTCTCCCGAACTGAAAGTAATTTGCTAATTACAAAATTATACAACCCCGAGAAATAGATAGAGTCGCGAGGATATCCTTGCATTTCATACCAATCGTGACTTCGTCCCCCATCCCCTCCCCTCCCCCCACTTCTATCCCAACCATTCAACGAAAAGAAAAAAAAAAATGAGACAAAATAATTTTACGTATTCTTAACGTTCTCATTTGAAATTAATTGTATACCATTAAAAATGATTAATTACGAGATAGAATACAAATTTAATTTAAATAATTACAACAAATTATAATGAACAATGCATGATAAACGAACACGTGCCATACGTGTACGTGTATGTATAGATAATCAATTGTATTTAAAAATAGTAATTATCATATTACAAAACGCAATTTTTATTTTTATATTATACAAACACGCGTTTATGATTAAAATACAAATATTTATTGGGAAATAATTCGTATATCAATTAGTGTTTTATTTATTCGTGATTAAATATATATCACAATTCGAATAACAAATAATAATAAAAATATATATTTTGTTGTATGGTATATGTAAATTTTGTCTAAATAATTAAAATATATTATGATCAACGCGATATAGTTAAAAAAAACCAATTGATATACATCTTTCCATATATGTGTATATGCGTGACATTGATTAGAAAAATTCTAGAAAATAATACTCCGTCGTTAAATGTATCGAATTGAAACGTGACAATTCCGAGTGCAATAAGAAACGAATTGATCGTAGACATTGGTGTCTATCGTCTAAAGCATATTTTTATATTATACAAACACGTGTTTATGATTAAAATACAAATATTTATTGGGAAATAATTCGTATATCAATTAGTGTTTTATTTATTCGTRATTAAATATATATCACAATTCGAATAACAAATAATAATAAAAATATATATTTTGTTGTATGGTATATATAAATTTTGTCTAAATAATTAAAATATATTATGATCAACGCGATATAGTTAAAAAAGCCAATTGGTGTACATCTTTCCATATATGTGTATATGCGTGACATTGATTAGAAAAATTCTAGAAAATAATACTCCGTCGTTAAATGTATCGAATTGAAACGTGACAATTCCGAGTGCAATAAGAAATAAATTGATCGTAGACATTGGTGTCTATCGTCTAAAGCAAACTAATGTTTTTCTTAGATCACTTAACAATTCCGCACGCGGTAGTTAGACGCGTGACCTGGACGGTTCCCACGCACGATGCGGAACACCATGACACCAAAGTGGCCGTGCGTGTCACATACACGATCATGTTCTAATGCACCGTACGCTCCTTTGAAATTACAATCTTTCTTAAACCAACGGGTGGGCCACTAATATTTATTACTTACAAGGATACCTAGGACCGGTTCACTTTTCTTTTTATTTCTCTACCCCCCCCCTCAACCCCCTTTTTTTCGTTTTTTTATATATATATATATATATATATATATATTTTTTCTTTCTTTATTTTATTCTTGCTCTTTCACTATTTACAAACGGGGAAATGTACCAATTGATATACAATTATTTCGTGGAGGCGTTTAGAAAGGTAATCGTAGTCAACTCACGGTGGATACTTTCTTAAGAAAATATACTCGTGACACGGATCACATTCGACTATGGATTATAAATTCCCGACTCTTTCTCGATAAAATACAATAGACGAGAAAAAAGAAGAAGAAGAAGAAAAATATGGGAACACAAATTCTCCTATAATATACAATTTTTACGCGATAATTATATTGGAAATTTCGAAATAACATTTGACGTTGACAAAATTTTCTTTTTATTTATTTATTATTATCATTATACGAAATATGTATTTAATATTATTTGATTATATAAATCAAATGTTAGAAATTTTTTTTTAAATCTATAAGAAAATTAGATTACAATGATCGTCTCAAATTCTAAGTAATTGAAACTTCATTATTTTAATATACTAAAGAAAAGAAATCATAACAAAATTGATGTACGAAATGATGAAGATTAAGTAATCATATTTTTACGTGTCATCATCCTATTGTTTCTGTATATTTAATATAATACGATATTTAATTGAACAAATCAAATAGTAATTAACTACGTTCTAATATATATAAACGAAAAAAATTCGTTATTCGATACGATTAACGAATCAAAAAAAAACACAAAGACAAAACGAACACTACGAAAATGACTGTTCGTTTATTTCTTGAATAATATTCATAAGAGAAAAAAAAAAAAAATATTTAAACAAGAAATCAATAATTATCTCATTTTCGATCGTAAGACAGAAAAGGGTGGTTTTACATTACGAACCATGATGATATTATTTTCTTTTCTTTAGTAATAATATTTTTATTTTTTTTTTTGGGGGGGAGAAAAAGAAAAAAGATGAAGAGAAAAAGAATAACATGGTTATGCGAAGAAAAAGATAAGAGAAAAGAAGAGTTCAACTCGCATTTTACTCGCTATAATCATATTCATATATGATTCGAATATCAATGCGTGTACGTCGTGTCCATCGTGTGCAACACTGTGCCCGATGTGTACCAACGGTTAAGTATTGTTATGCGACGGCATGATAGCTCGACTGGCATTCCGTCATGCTCGCGTTTCCCAGATCGAAATAATGCTATGCGGACATTATAATCGTAAATATAGAGTCTCGGTTCGAAGGAGACGGAGAAAACCAAAACGAAAGAGAGAGAAAGAGAGAGAAAGACAAAGTGAAAGATAAAGAAAAAAAGAGAGTATGTGTGTATAAGAGAGAGAGAGAGAGAGAGAGAGAGAGAGAGAGAGAGAGAGAGAAAGAATAAAATACCCCGTTAGGAATCCTCCATAGCACCCACCTATTTCAAAAGAGAATCATAATTTATTATTACATCGTAAACGCATGGAATAACAATTTATCGAGAAACGGGCCAACTTTCGATCGATCTTTGAATACTTACGCGCCAACTAACGTCATCATCAACTCGCGTTCTCCTTTCTCTTATTATTCTTCTTATTCTACTTTTTTCTTTTTATTATTATTTTTTTTTTACGAGCTACAAATTGATTAGAATATTCTTCCATTGAAATATTGTTCCGAATTAATGATAACGTATACGAATTATTATATCGTACGAGAATATTATTATTATATTTGTTTTATCTTTTTAATCATTAATATTTCTTCTCTCTCTATCTCTCTATATATATATATATATATATATATATTTGTCTTTCTTCTTCTTATGTCTTCTTCTTCTTCTTCTGTAACGCGTCCGCTGCTATAGAATTCCGTGCGCAGAACTTATGGCTGTTAGAGGCGTCCGACAAATCGAACGAATCAAGTCCGGAATAATAATACGTTTGTGTGGCCTTTGGTTAACGTCGACACGACATTGAAAGGAATGTAAATGCGTTTATGAGAATCGGCCCAGTTACAATAGTAGGAGGACGACGGACTTATAGTGAGTTTTGTCAGAAAAGAAAAAAAAATAAAAGAACGATCATACGATTATATTATTTCTAACGAGCGCAACGTCAATTTCAACTTTTTTGTTTTTTTGTACGAATCATCGTTCGTTTTTGGCTTACAGATTGTCCGATAAATGTATTACAACGTTACTCGTACCTAAAATCTGGATGCTTAACCATAAGCATCGTACGTGACGAGTACGAATATTTTTATTTTACCTTATGGTGGATGAAGAGGGGTAGGAAGCGGGGGGGGGCTGGGTTCTTTCTTTCCTTCTTACGGGAACGTAATAAAATTTATAAAATCGATTGAATTTTTGTTGTTGTTGTTTTTTTTTTCTTTTTACGCAATAACTGTTTTAATATTTATACCAAAGTTGTTTAGTCTGCCGACAAATTTACAACGAATTCTTACGTGAATCGATCTCAAATGTTTCAATATTTATTTAGTATTTTACATTTTTGTTTTTCTTTTTTCTCGAAACGATATTTATCCAGTCGGTAGAATTTTTCGAATTGAAATTATTGTTTTGTTGTTGGAGGAAGAATTTTTTCGTATATACGTTAACGAATGATTGTATTATACAAAATCGTTGTTCGATAAATTTTACGACATAGATTTTGAATATTTGCATTTCCGAATTTGTGTTTCTCTTATATGCTCGAAAAAAAAAAAACATTTCAATCGTGTCGATAGAAAAATTTTCATTTTATCAACGTAGAATTTTATTTTCTTACCAAAAAAATTACTTTGAATACGTTTTATACTGTATTAAAGTAAAAAATCTATGATAAAATACTTCGAAAGGATAATTTAAGAATGGATAATTAACTGATAGTGGTGTTTGGGGGCAGTAGCCTGAATGGATAATTAACTGATAGTGGTGTTTGGGGGCAGTAGCCTGAATGGATAATTAACTGATAGTGGTGTTTGGGGGCAGTAGCCTGAATGGATAATTAACTGATATCTATATATAAAGGAGACAATAAGTGACAAAATAAAATAAAATGAAATAAAATAAAGTGAAATAAAGAAACAAAATAAAAGGGGTATACCAGTTCTTTGTTGGATACAAAGGGGGAAAAAAAAGTATCGTACTTCACCGAGAGAGATTCTCATCAGAACTGCTCGAACGTCGAATTCCGTGAATTTCGAGTCGAGTTCTTTGAATTTGAAACTGGCTTCTCGGAAGGCAGGAAGAGAATTACTCCGTCAATACGACGAATCTTTACTTCTCTCGAGATATATACTATGATCTTTTTCTCGTATTCCAATTGGCCGTGCTTTTTCCTCGTTTGATGTAATCAAAATTTACTATAAAAATCGAACAAAACAAACAAAATAATCCAAAAGGTATCGATTAGTAAATTATATTCCCTATTATCTCTCTCGTAAACATTTTTAACATTTAAAATGATACTACGTTAAATCTATCGTTAATTTTTTTATTATTATAATATTAAAGAAAAGTTAAAACATATGTATATACATACACGTGAAATTATATTCATTATTATTTCTTATACAAACTTTTTAACATTAAAAATGATATAACGTTAAATCTATTGTAACTATTTTGTTACGACATTTGTTACTATAAAATCAAAGGAAGAATAAAATATATATATATTACCGTCAAAGCCGGAAATCAGTCATTGCTAGTAATTCCTCAGCATTGTTATTAATATCATAGATTGCAATGCTATAAATTGAACAACTTTGCTATTTCTTTGAAAAGTTTCGGTAAATATTTTTTATACTAAAAGTGAATAAATTTTAATGAAACTTATATTAAATTAAAGTACACTCTTTTGTCTACGCGTAGAATACCATATCGAGTTATTAATTTAGCATGTAAAGTTCAGAAACTGTCAGAGAATGCAATGCTGTAAATTGTGCATCTTTGCAATTCCTTTGAAAAATTTTGGTAAATATTTTTCATACTAAAAGTGAATAGATTTTAATGATTTTTATATTAAATTAAAGTACACTCTTTTGTCTACGCGTAGAATACCATATCGAGTTATAAATCAATCTGAAAAAGTTCATAAAATGGCAAAGAATGCGATGCTACAAATTTGTCCTACTTTGCCATTTATTTGAAAAGTTTCGGCAAATATTTTTTATATGCCGGCTTTGACGGTAACATATACATACAAACACACACATACTTAAACATGAAATTACATACTCTATGATTTCTAATACACACTAATTAACATTAAAAAACGATACAACGTTAAATCAATCCTCAATATAGTTACCATCAAATCAAATGAAGAACAAACCACGTATACGTACACCTATAAATCTATAGAAACACGTCGCGAAACGTTTTCCATTCTCCGAGTAGATTCTTCAAAGTTTCAAAGAAATATCGAATGAGAAAATAGAGGAGAAGAGAAAACCATGAAGGATCCTTTTTGCGAGATGATTCGCGAGCTATCTTCCTGTGGATGATCAGGCTAAGAGATCGCGATCGGTCTGGCGACAAGGATCGAAATCGATGAGAGTGAGAGAGAGAGAAAGAAACAAAGAAAGAGCGAGAAAGAAAGAGAAAGAAAGAGATGCTTAGGGTATCGTTAAAGGCAAGTGGACCACCAAGATCGGGCTGGGCAAGTATCGCGGTGTCAATTAATGAACCACCAAGACGAACGAACAAACGATGAGGAGGAGGAGGAGGAGGACACTGAAGTAGATAGAAAGAGTGAGAAAGATCAGCAAAAAGGATAGAAAGAGAAATACAGGAGCTAAGGGGGTTACGGGGGGTTACAGGGGACTGGGGGAGGTTGAAGACGACCCGCCAGGATCGAAACATTACGTGGAACGAGAAGAGTGTGCAGGGGTGAGGGGGTGGGTTGGGGGTTCTCTTCTGTTCTCTCTCCCTCTCTTTCACCCCCCCCTCTCTCCTCCCTCGGTGCTCGAAGAAGCAAAAGAAGGAAGGATGATCGGGAAGACTTCACTCTACTCCTACCTTTAAGGTTGCTCCTATGGTTTTGTCGCGGCCGATTCTCGGTAGGCCACCATAATAAATACATAATATGCACATAAAGGCAAGCCGGCGCGATCTAAATGATCAAGAGAAATCCTCACTCGTATCTTCTCGCTCCGTGGGTGGCTTCCCGAAAAGCTATTATTCCTCCCCCCCCCTTCAGCACCATCACCATCACATCCAACCCCATAGCCCCCGTCCTCTGTTCTCTTTTCTCTAACGTTTTCTATACATTTTTTCGAGTATTATTCTAATTATTCTTTAGTTACTAGAATATTTGTATATCTTATACATATATTATTCTTGTTGGATTAATATATTATAAATATGATATTATAATGTGAGATTGAAAATTTGAAAGATAATTGTATGGAATAATAGATAAGATTATGGGATTAATTTTGTTATTTTTTCTATTTCTTTTTCATTGATTTTCTAACGATAGTTATATCGTTACACGATTTGCGTTAGATAATGGATTCATTTGATTATTCGTATAATACGTTTCTTTTATATTTTCGATGGAAATTGAAATATTTGTTAACAAATCGTTGATCGTATTATTTATGTTAAAATATGATCGTTTAAGAGAGAGTGTATGTGTGTATATGTGTGTGTTTTATTTTTTTTTGTTCATCGTCGTTCCCTAAAAAAAAAACCGAGAGAGTAATTAAGTATTTATAGTTATTAAATTAATTGTGCTACTCGAAATAAATAAATAATGAAAGAAAGGAAGAGTTTGAAAAAATAAAAAGAACGAACGAACAGGAATCACGTCGAGGAACAATTCGAAGATCTCAGAAATTCGTTCGTACTACCACACCATGAGACACAAGTCGAGCAAATTTTGTTTTCTTTTCTTTTTTTTCTTTTTTTTCTTTTTCATTTCGTCGTAGTAGCCTCGATTCCGTCGAAGGCACGCGTGAGAATTTTACGAAAGAGAGGGAAGAACGAACACTCACTCACTCACTCACTCTCTCTTTCTTTCTCTTTCTCTCTTCTCGTTGAGGAAAAAGAAAGACAACCTACAAGTAGAGTAAGTTCGAGCGAGAGGAAGAACAGCTTCATCTCGGCGGTGGTCCAACAAATTCCGCGACAAAAACTTAACCGCAGAATGCGTTAGCCATAGTTCGTAGTAATCCGTGCCTTTAAACAAATATTTCTTACTTTTACTATTCCCCTCTATCTATATCTCTCTATTTCTATCTATCTTTCTTTATTTCTTTCCTTTTTTATTTTTCTCGAATCTTTTGCAATATTTTTCATTTCATTCGTATTAATGAATTCTACCAAAAGAAAAACATTCATTAACATCATTCCCAATTTTTACTTTAGAAGGAATAGGAACAAAATTTATTTTTTATGATTTATATTTATAATATATGTAGTAATATATGAATATTAATTGAAAACTTAAAAAAGAAACATTCATTACGAAATCATTGTCATTTTACTTTACAAGGAATACGAAGAAATTTATTTTATGATTTATATTTATAATAATTAATTTAAATAATATATGTGTAATAATGAATATTAATTTTAAACTAAAAAAAAAACATTCATTAAAATCATTGTCATTTATTTTACAAAAGGAATCGAAGAAAAATGTTATTTTATATATATATGATGCAAGAATTGTAAAATTTAATATTACAATAATGAATATAAATAATATATATAACAAAACCTGTCGCATATAAACCATATATATATATAAAACATTGATCGAGTGTTATGATTGTCGATGAAAAAAAAAAAATGAAATCCCTTTAAGAGATTCAAGGTTAGTTAATCATCTACATTTGTTCGAATCGTATAAAAAAAAATCCTGTACACACACATATATATATTAAGAAAAGAGTATAAGTTAACTGGTTCGATAGGGTAACTCTCCTTTAAACGTAACTAAAGCAACTACAAAATTGGAAATGTTGGAATAAGGGCAGGTTTCTTCTTAAAGTATAAAAGTAGTATAAGGATAAAGAAATAATGAAAGAAAGAGAAAGACAGATGAAATAAGAAAGAAAGAAAGAAAGAATATACTTAAGAAAGAGAAAGAGAGAGAGAGAGAGAGAGGTCAATTTAACGTTTACATCGAGCGAAACTAATGGGGGATTCGAGTGTCGATGAGACTTCGACGCCGATGGACGTCGAATGTCAGTCAAGAGAAAACCTCGAGACCCTCCCAGGATGGTTTTTGCAGGACGTGCCAGTAATTTACAGTCGGTCATTCAGCCATACATGGTGGCTACGATCGCTGGCCCCCGCGATACGTCAAATTAGCCCATACATCATGCCCTTCTTTTTGCCCTTTCGGACCCATCGATTTATGTCCACGGTGCATAATATAAATTATTAAATAAGTCTATGTACCTTCTACCTTCTCGGTCATGCGATTCAACACAACTTTTACAATTTGCACGAGATATATATATATATATATATATATATATGTGTGTGTATGTGTATGTTTGTTGTACGTACAATATCGATCAAAAGTTTGGAAATCTTACGTAAATTTCGAGAAATAAATTGTAATTTGGTGCAACGACAAATTTTGATATTTTATTTCTCATATGTATGCAATTATTATTTTTATTATTACTTTTAACGAGAAATAGTATCTTTTGAAATATTCTATATAAGTATTCTTGAAATTAGTTTGTACTCCGAAGATTTTTAATTGTATATTATTATCATACTCTTTGTTTTTCAGAAAAATTTTTCAAAGATTTTTTTCCAATAGGAATAATCATTCAAACAATTGTGGATGTAAAAATTCTATAAGAATATTATAACTGAAATGTTGTTGTTAAAACGTAATTCAACTTGTTGTTTAATTTTTCGTATATATAATGATAAATCTCGTGTTTTCAAATTTATTCGATGTATTCGACATTTGAGGAAAAAATCGGTAAAGAATTTCAAGCTTTTGACCAATAGTGTATGCATGTATGTATGTATATATATACGCATGTACGTATAAATGTAATGTTGAGATATATGTGTTTATCTGTATGTCTAGAAACGTACGCACGTACATACGTCATTTATATCCCCGTTATTTATCACTACAGCCAAGCGGCCTACAAATGAAATTCCGCGATTGTCAATCTCACAAACGATAGTTGGTTGGTAGATAGGTAGGTAGGTAGGTAGGTAGATAGGTAGGTAGGTAGGTAGGTAGGTAGGTAGGTAGATACCTGTAAACGAGATCTTACAGGTGGCTACAGACGTACATATGTATTTTAATATATCTTAATATTTTATTTTATTTTATTTTACAGGATAAACCCATAATTATTATTATTATTATTATTATTATTATATTATATCCATTATATATATATATATATATATATGTATGAATGTATTTAGGTATATAGAAAGGAATTGATGTAATTTTAATGAAATTAATGTTACGTTTCATTAATCTGCAACATCGATCATCTCGATG
>NW_014569768.1:57486-63633 GCF_001313835.1 Polistes canadensis | reverse complement strand
TATATTATATCCATTATATATATGAATGTATTGTATTTAGGTATATAGAAAGGAATTGATGTAATTTTAATGAAATTAATGTTACGTTTAATTAATCTGCAACATCGATCATCTCGATGAAAATAATTTGTTGACTTTTCCATAATACGAATTTTTACGACGACAACAATCAACCAACCAACCAATCACAAAACATTTATTCCTACATAATATATGTGATAAAAGAAAAGTCCAAAAAAAAAAAAGTGTCCTAAATCTGACGAATTTATATCGCGGGAATTTACCCTTCGGTAAAGAATATCATAGAATTAACTTTGAATTTTCATTCACGGACCGTAAAATCTTTCGCTTCACGGCCGTGAAGATTCTTTTCGAGAGGTAGTATCTTCGAGATAGATAGGTCTCGTAGTAGTATATCGATAAAGAGAAAGAGAGAAAGAGAGAGAGAAAGAGAGAGAATCTCGAGATTCTCGCGAGATACTACGTTCGCGGCATGATTTCGAAATCCAATCGACACCGGCCAATAAAACTGTCAAACGCTAAATCTTCGGGAGTACTTTCCTACCATTTGTGAGAATGTAAGACGAAGATGGTGCTACTGTGTAGTAGATGGATAAAAAAAAAAAAAGAAAGAAAGAAAGAGAGAGAGAGAGAGAGAGAAAGAGATACAAGAAAATAGTACACGATTGTATTGACGCGAATTATCAGAGAAAAAGAAAAAGAAAAAGAAAAGGAAGAAGAAGAAGAAGAAGAAAAAGTGGCGAAGGGCAGGAAGAGGACGAGGACGAGAAAGAGGAGGAGGAGGAGGAGGAAGGTAGCTGATCGCAAGGGTAGTTCCGGGGGTGGTGGTGATGGTGGTGGTGGTGGTTGTAGATTGTAGGTGAAAGAAAAGAAGAAGAAGAGGATGACGAGAGTTTCTTTCTGTTTCCACGTTGCGACCCTCCTCCGAGTAACAGAGGATTGGTTCTACGATCTACGAAAGAGTGAGGGTGGAGGGGGAGGAAATAACAGATGGTGAGAGGAGAAGAGAGGGAAGAAGGAGAGAACCTTGTCTCATTTTACTTTACAAGAGGGATTTAAAAACGAGAAACCGTTTGACAGCTATTGCAGCCTTGGTACCTACCTCCACTCCACTACCACCACCCCCCACCCTCACCCCTCTTGTTTCTTCTCTCTTTTTCTTTTTTCTTAACGTGCCCTCTGACCCGGTGCTCTCTCTCTCTCTCTCTCTCCCTTCCCAGCTCTTCGAATTAAATCTAAAATATACAATAAACAAGGAAGCAATCAATAACGAGCTCTTCGATGTTCTTCCTTCCTACCTTCTTCCTTTCTTCCTTCCTTTTTCTCCCCTTTCTTCGATGTTCTCTCTTTCTTTCTTTTTTTTTTTTTATTTATTTTCTTGGACGGTGATATGTCGGTAATTAAAAGTTGTCTTTCTCTCTATCTTTATCTTTCTTTTTCTTTCTTGCTTGCTTGCTTGCCTACTTTCAAAGAGATAAGAGAGGACACGGGAAAAGGTAAGAGAAGAAGGTAGGGGGTTTATAGGGGGTTTAAATGCGAGCTAGAGAGAGAGAGAGAGAGAGAGAAGATTCGAGACAGATCGAGTTGGATTAAATCGTGAAAAATGATGTCGCCCCTTTATTGCAAGATGTTCCACGATCATTACCGTGAAAATCGTTAGCTACGAGACCCCTTCCCTTTTCTTACCACCCCCCATACCCACCTACACCACCACCCCTTCCAATGTGTAACACGCGTCGAATACGAGATCGACTACATTTACTTTTCTATTCTTTTTCGATTCTTTTTCTTATTTTTTTTTATTTGTATCTCTTTCTTAAGAAAATAAATTCTCTATCTTTCTCTCTCTCTTTTTGTTCTGTCTCTATCTTCTTTATCTTTTGTCTCTGTTCATTTTTTTTATTTATATTATTCTTTTTTTGATTTATGAAAAGTTATATTATAACGGTGTATAAGATCAAAAGTGGAATTTTACGAAAAAAGAAAAGGGAGACCTTGGATATTTTTAAATATGAATGGTTGTTTAAGTTTATTACAGAGAGAAAAGGATTGGATAAATATGAAAGGTCAATGGATTTGAAATGATACGAATATATACATATATATGTTCATATTATGCACATATATATATATAAGTAAAAGTATATCCGGTTATTAAAGTTTTAATTATGAGAAGAGAAGATATCGATGGATAAACATGAATATAAATATACATATATGTATATTATTATTATTATTATTATTATTAATATTATTATTTCTTTTATAAATGATTAACTCTTTCTCTCTCGTAAAATGATAAAATTTATTTGGAAATATTCTCGCCCACTAAAAAAAATACACACACGTATATGCATACATAAATACATATTACAAATACGAACGCTCAACTACTCGGTCATATATATTCCAAAAAAAATTATGAAACACACGCGTACGAACACTACTAAACTGTTCGGAGTCATATTATATACGTGAAATAATTCACGAGCTGACACAAAAATAAAATGTAAAAGAAAAAATAAAATCAAAAAAAGAGGATAAATAACGTACGATGCAATAAATCAAATGTTTCGAGAAAAAAAAGGAAAAGAAAAGAAAATAGTATTCGAAAAATCGTTAGGTTGGTTATTAGAAAAAAAAAAAAACAAAAAAAAACAAATGACAATTCGAGATATGGGCATAAAAATTACGATATGACAATGATATGACAATAAATTTATATTTCGTATAAAATATATACTTTGAAAATATCAATAATAATAATAATAATAAAAAAAAAAAGGTACGCGAACGTTTGATTAAACTTAATATTATTACATCCGATTATCGAGAAACAATTAACCAGGTATAATAGCGTTATAAAATGAAAAAAAAAAAAAAAACAAATACGTCGCGAAATGACGTCGCGAAGCGTGCATATCTTTTTTCCGGTTTCGTAGAGTAATTCCTCATCCGGCTGGTTATGGCTGGGACGAACGGGGTAGAGGAGGGAGAGAGGGTGGTGATGGTGTCAGTGGTGATGGTGGTGGTGGTGGTGGTATAGCTTCTTCCGGTCGTTAAGCGAATCCACTATGTAATTTGCAGTTAGACATTATACTGACTGATTAAAATAATAATGCCCGGTCGCCACAGTCAGCGAACTCGTTGGTGGTGTCCTACCAAACATGTATAGTAAGTTAGCTAGTAAACTAACTTATGAATATTGATCTCCATCCGGTGTGGTTCGGTAATAAGCATTTATCGTGTAACGTCATCATTCTTACTCTTTTTAATACAATGGTTGTAATAAAAACAAAAAGAAAAGAATAACTACTATTACAATACCAATAACAACAACACACATCACATCATTCAACAGTGAAATTATTATTAATCCTGTCAACGCGAGATGCCAACGTGGTTATGGTTAAATATGAATGTGTAATAGGAAATAATAGAAGAATATTTTCAATGGATTGGTGGATGAATATTATATGCTAAGGTTTTTGTTTTATATTGTAATTATATTATTTAATGTGTTGTGTTGTATTGTTTGTTTGTTTGTTTGTTTCTTTTCTTTTTTATTATTTGATGTATTACAAGATAGTAGGAATTAAGGATATTTTTAATTAACGTTCAACAGGTAAATTATTATTAATATCGTCAACGAGATGCCAACGTGGTTATGGATAAATGTCGATGTGTGTGTATGTGTGTGAATAGGAAAAAATAAAAGAATATTATTAATAGATTGGTACACGAAATATGTTAATTTATTATCTATTGTAATTATATTATTTGATGTATTATACAATTTTTTAATAGGAATATTTTCATTTAGGATATTTGTAATTAACTTAATTATCAATATTCTTGTCCAAAAATATATTAATATATAAGTCTCAAAGGGAATTATATACGAATATTGTATTCTACGTGTAGATAAAAGATTGCACTTTAATTTAAYATAAAAATCATTAAAATCTATTTGCTAAAAGTATAAAAAATATTTGCCAAAACTTTTTAARRAMWTGGCAAAGTAGGAAAAATTYACAGCATTGCATTCTTTGATATTTTTTAAACCTTTGCAAATCGATTTATATCTCAAAAAGATATGCTACGCGTAGACAAAAGAATGTACTTTAATTTAATATAAAAATCATTAATATCCATTTGCAAAAAGTATAGAAAATATTTACCGAAACTTTTCAAAAAAATTGCAAAGATGCACAATTTACAGTATCGCATTCTCTGACATTTCCTGAACTTTAAATGCTAAATTTATAACTCCATATGGTATTCTACGCGTAGACAAAAGAGTGTACTTTAATTTAATATAAGTTTTATTAAAATTTATTCACTTTTATCATAAAAAATATTTACCATTTTTTCAATACTGAAGATACCTAGATTATTAAACACTAGTCTATATAGAATCAGTATTTGATTACGTGTGATAAGATAAGGTGTTTAGGATCAAATTGTATTGTAATATGTTAAGTTTTATTGAAATGTATGACTCTGTAAAAAAGATTATATGTATTGACACGTGAACTGTAAATGATCAAATTGCTGATGAAGTCCCCAGTAAAGGACGAAACGTACAACTAGTTCAAAATAAATTGTTCATTAGATTTATTAACCGTCTATAATTCCTTTTGAGACTTATATATTTGTAATTAACGTTCACCAGGTAGATTATTATTAATCCCGTCAACGAGACGCCAATAAAATTATCTTCACGTCGCACGATAATTGTTTTATCCTTTTATTATTGTGATTTATATTACGCGTCGATGAATAGGGAAAAATAAAAGAATATTGTCAATGGGTTGGTGCACAAATTATGCTAATGTATTTTGTATTGTATTTATATTATGATTACATAATGTATTACAAGATAGTAGGAAGTTTTTATTTAGAATATTTGCATATTATATATACATATATATATATATGTATAGTAAATTGTTAATTTTAATTACGTAATAAAAATTCCAGTATTATAACGATGATCTTATTATACGTATGATTCACTATCAGATACGTTCTTCTATCAGAATATTGTATATACACTTTCTTACAAAAAAACGGTCAGTAAGTCCCACCTTAGATTTGTTCAAATTTTTGCACACTTATAATAATTCATGAGAAAATTCACTAATCTTGTTAATGGTATCATCTATCATGAAAAATTCTGAACAAATATTTGACATCGAATTACAAAAAGATGTTCACAATAATAAATCAAACTGAAATGACAGGAATTTAAATTTACCATGAAAATATTTCAAATTCGTTTATTTCAATAATTAATAATGTTTATATTTGTCAATATAGTAATAATACAAATACATATAAGAAAAATATCAACGTAATAATAATTTCGTAATAAAATCGTTAAGGGAAAATTATTTTGTTTTTTTATTTTCTCAACAACGAGTCTTCGAATATTATCTGTAATTTTTATACGTCGTTATAATATTTTTGCTGTTTTAAGACACGATACGAAAGAAAAAAGAAAACACACACACACACACAGAGGAAAAAAGGGAGATAAGGAAAGACGGTGACAGAAATGAAGATAAAACGATACGAAATGAGAGAGGAGGGAAAGAGGAAAGGAACGTGGCATGGAATCATGGGGGGCCATCGGAATAAGCGCTCCTGGTATTAGCGGCGTTACCCAATGGAACCCCTGCTGACATTGGAGCCCCCCCATTGACACCTGACAACCTGCTAGCTGATACCTACAAATTGCTATGCATCCCGACCTTTCTCTTTCTCTCTCATACTTTCTTTTAGTCTTTAAGGTACCACCAACTGAGAGGATCTACAAGGATCATGATCCTTTAACTCGATCTACAAGATCTATATATTTCATATCTCTTTTTATTTTGATAAATATTACAGTGTTTATATATCAAAAAGAAAAAAAAGAAAAAAGGAAGAAAGGAACACGAAAACCGTATTAACTTTTTATTCGTTATTATAATTATTTTTTCTTTTTGGAGAGAAAAGAAATTTATTACCAAAGGTATAATTATGTATATGTGCATATGTCATCGAAAGAAATCAATTCTAATCCCATTAATAAGACCTATATTTTATTACGATAAATATTAAAGTGTTCATAAAAAAAGG
>NW_014569768.1:56177-56961 GCF_001313835.1 Polistes canadensis | reverse complement strand
AGAAATCAATTCTAATCCCATTAATAAGACCTATATTTTATTACGATAAATATTATAGTGTTCATAAAAAAAAAAGAATCACGAAGACTATACTAACTTTTTAATCGTTATTATTAATTTCTTTTTATTTTTGTTGTGTGTAATTTATTAGGAAAGGTATAATACACATACGTGGGCATACGTCATAGTAAGAAATCACATCGCGATAAGTTCGCACATGTGAACGGAGTTAGGATAAAAAGTAAAGGCAACATTCTATCGGCCAATCTGTCTTCCTTAATTCGCCGGAGCCGGCGATAGTGGTTTTTCAAATTCCGCGTTGGGCAGTATCGGCCCCGGTGATGGGCCGGACGTGATATATTATATGCTTCTGAATGCGGTACGGTCCAGCCGTTAATTACCGGACCACACATCTTGATACGAGCTCTCTTCTCCACGTATAACAAACTATGACGAATCGTTATAATAAAAAACGTCAATCCTTCTCCTTTCCACGAAGGACACAAGCTCCTGTTTCTTTCTTACTTTCTTTCTTTCTTTACCCATTGCCTAACCAACCAACCAACCAACCAACCAACCAACTGGATCTCATATTGAAAATACTTTTACCTTCTACTCAAATTATCTCAAATGACCTAATTATTTCTTTTCCTCCCCTCCCACCTTTTTTTCTAATAATATATTTTATTCCTTAATATATAATATTTTTTTAGTGAAATAAAAATTATTAAATAATAAGACCAATATGAAATTTCTTTTTTTTTCTTTTTGTAAATATAATTAA
>NW_014569768.1:0-53846 GCF_001313835.1 Polistes canadensis | reverse complement strand
ATATTATAATATAATGTTTAGATGTACAATGTACCTTGTATTGATGAGTAAGAATGAAATAATGAAAAGAATAAAATCAATGAAAAAGGTGATTTTGGAAAATTGACATATCCCGGAAACCGGAAACTGTCTTAGGAACGTCCTATCATAACGTTTTCTCCCTCTTAAACGGATACACACGCGACTGAAAGGAACATTAGTTGGGGAACGAGCAACGCGCCTTTCTCGTTTTGCTGTCGTGCGAGTTCCGTTGCACGCGTGACTAGATCCGATCTATAGAGAAATAAAGAGAAATAAAGAGAAAGAGAGAAAGAGAAAAAGAAAGACACGAGTCACTTCGATAGAGACTCACACATGAGAACGAATGAACGACCAACTCGTATATGGAAATCTTTCTATTGCGATCTCCGCTTTCTAATAAAACGAGTGTGTCGGATTTTACAAAGCATATTTGTTAATTCGATGAACAATTCGATTTTTATTATATCAAATCATCAGAAATTCTTAATAAATATATATTATATAATAAATTCATTTTTTTTGTATCTAACAAAACACGAGATATTACATCAACACTATATTAATCGTATTTGTTTGTAACTCTTTAAAAAATAAGAAGAAAGATGTAATAATATATTTTATAGTAAACCAATAATTCGAAATTTTCAATAATAATCTCAAGCGAATAAAGAAAACTAATTCGATGTTCGGTATGAATAATAAAATTGGATAAAAGTTTCAAAAAGAAGAAAAAAAATAAATTATATTTTATAGAAGATCAATAATAATTATAATTCGAGATTTAAAAAAAAAGAAAACTAATCTTAAGCGAATAAAACGAAAAAATTAAAAATCGGTGTTAAGTAGAATAATAAAAGAGTAACATTGTCTAAAGATTTCCAAAAGAAGAAGAGTCTTTTTGAAGAAAGTCAAAGAAGAATATATATATACATAAGATAGGGGTCGTTCCCTAGGGAATTGGTACCGTATCCGGGACGTTGGCGATAGCTATGGTGATGGTGAAGGTGTTGGTGTTAGTGTTGGTGTCGGCGTGCTTCGTCCTTCGCTTTGATTTATGTCCTTGTAAGTGACGTCACTCGTGTGCGTCCTCCTCGTGGCACCCTCTCCTCCCCCATCCCCCCCTCTCGCACGTGTCTGTGTGGATGTGTGTGTCTGTGTGCACAAAGGATCCGCCGTCATATTATCCCAGGCGTAGCGTATATAAATGACCGAAATTGGGACTTATTGTGTTTGTCATCGGCACGGGAAAACTCAGGCTTCGTTGATTTATTATCCTTCGTTTCTCCACTGTCGTCCAAAATCTCTGCACGTTTTTCCTATCGTCCTTTTCTTTTTTTTTTTTTTTTCTTTCTTTTTTTTTGTTTGTCGGCACACGATCATCTCACACCTCTCTGACTTTCTTTCATCATAGTGATCCTCCTCATCCTCCTCCTCCTCCTCGTTGTTGTTGTTGGTGTTCTCGTCATCTTCGTAATCGTAGCCGAAACGATTTGGCCTTGAAACCATCATCCTACTTTTTCCTACCTTTCTCGATTACTCCAATATTCGATATTTATCCTTCAACGTTCGAATTATACGCTCTTTTTTTTGGGAAAATTATTTTTTACATTCGATATCAATCCTCTGCTCTTCCTTCTTCTAATAAATTAATTAAATTTATTCCATTACCTTTCAATTGATTAATTATTCAATTTAATAATAGCTAGAATCTTTTATTTTCTTTTCTTTACACAATTGTCATATTTATCTAAATTCATTATAATTCTATATGCAATTGATATTTTTGTTTTGGTCCTCGTTTGATTTTAATCAAATAAATAAAATAATTATTATATTACGATATTTTGAAATATCACATAACATACATTAATTTCTTTTCGACAATAATAATAATAATAATAATAATAAATCCAAATTCTCGCGTAATTGTATCTTTTATTTCGATAGAAATTTTAATCGAAATAAAATGAACCGTGTTACAAATAAAAAAAAAAGAAAAAAGAAGAAGAAGAATAAGAAGAAAAAGAAACAGAAAACAAAAAAGAAAAAAGATTTATTCGAACGTCCTTTATAATACCAATTAACGACAGGGAAGAAATATATTTGTAATACAATTCAAATTCGTCTTGGTAATTTCGCGAGTGGGTGGAGAATTAGGGAGGGTTAGGTGGGGCTCCCCCTCCTCCACCCCTCTTTTGAATAATTAATACTACAATGCCTTTGGTAGGAAAGTAAAGAGCACCTCTTTAATTGGCAATAAAACATTTCATTGAACCGCTAACTCGGGACGCGCGTGAACGAATTAGTCCGCGCCTATTATCTTATGATAATTCGCCCATGGGGGGTTGAAATTAATCGAGTAACTACAATTTCATAATGGCTCCCCTTCTGGAAACTGCGAGCTACCCACCCTCCCTCTCCCTCTCTCACTCTCTCTCTCTCACTCTCTGTCTCTCTCACTCTCTTTATCTCTGTCTTTGTGTCTGTATCGAGTTGCGACGTTGCCAAAGCACGTAGAGGGTGATCCCCTTGTTTAAAATTACGTACAATTTTACCATTTATATTTTTTCCTAAAGGAGAAGATTAAATTCATTAATTAATATTATCCATTTGCAAAAAAAAACAAAAATTGGTAATCGGTTATCGAGTAACACGCGATATACGATAACAACAAAATTTTCTGATGAATTGATCTGTTTCGTTGTGAGATCGGTTTTAAAAACAATAGAAAAAAAGACAAATTTCGTTAGGATAAGATTCGATTCTATTCGATTAAATGCATCCAAATCGTTTGGATAAAATATCATTGGAAGTGTCTATATATATATATAAAAAGAAAGAATAGACTAAAAAAAGATAGGGTAGAACTATACTGGATAGGAATCGGCAGATTCCCGAGGGAAGATTATAACGATTTCTCGGCTCGCTTGTGATATCGATTTTTCGAGAGGATATATACTCCAGAGATTATTTCGATCTACGTCGCTAATCGCGTCATTTTCTCTACCTTCCCCCTTAACCACCCCCCAACCCCCGTTTCCTATCACTCTTTCTCTTTCTCTCTCATTCTGATACTCATAGGACAGGCATACTACACAGATACAATTATATACGTGCGTGTTAAACGCGTCTGCGCTGTAGGAAACTCTCGCTTTACCGCTCTCGTAGCTGGTGCGTATAACTGGAATGACATAATTGAATAATATAACGTGCTGCTACCCTTCCTGAGCAGCAGGACCGAACCGCACCGAACTCAACTGAACTGAGTAATGGTGGTGTTGGTGTGAGTCGAGGACTCGTGGGACCTCTCGTCACGCATATTTCATTACGCGATCTGGCAACCCTGTAACCCCATCTACCACCTACAAGCTAGCTCCACCTTCTCCTCCTCCACCTCCACTACCCTTCCCATCCCCTTATTCTACCTTCTATCAGAACGGGATATATGACGTTCAGCCGAACTGAATCGGCCAATCGAATCGAGAAAACGGCGTGTCCCAACGCCGATCACCAACTTGATTAGAGAGACAATGTTCGACCTTTCGATTTTCTTCTTCATTTTCGCACCCAACAAAAAAAAAATAGAAAAGAAAATTCTCCTATTTTCTAGAATGAAAAAGAACGATGATCAGTCAGTCGTTCCATCTATCGTTTTACATTCTTTTTCTTTCTTTTCTCTTCTTCTTCTTCCGTCATCAAAGAAACTCTTTTTTTCTATACCACTTTTAGTCGAATCACACGTTATAGGGAAATATATTATTCGTTTACGTGTGAAAACGCAGAAGAGGGACACTCTGTTATACACACAGGACACTCTCAGTGTTAGCTGCGCGACCTGGAGAACTTTTATCGTTGTATGCTAATTTCTATCGAAAGATGCAGCAGCTCCGGTTAGGTACGTATATATATATATATATACACGTACTTATATCCCCTTCATACATATACTTGTATAAACACGTACGTAGGTAATACGTAGGTAACACTTAGACATACGTAGGATGCAGTAGCGATCGCAGGAATAAGATATACAGTAGAGATATCTGTATAATCCGTGGTATTAGTAAGCGTCCTCCTGACACTAGCATATTCTACCAGGGTACTCCATTTGCACCAGACCCCTATCTCCTCCTCGTCCTCATCCTCATCCTCGTCCTCGTCCTCGTCCTCGTCCTCGTCCTCGTCGTCGTCGTCGTAGTCCTTCCAGTTCAATATAATACCCGGTAATTCCCCAGGGAAACGATTCTCCACGGATCCGTTGTATGTGTGTGTATGTGTGTGTCTATCTTTCTCTCTTACTCACCCGGTAAAGAAGTCCACCCCTATCCTCGTATATACCGATCGCGTTTTCTCGCCTAGATTCAACCCTCATAAAATAACGCGGCCGAGTTCATTTTGACAATTCTATTACGATTATTTCGTCGCTTCGACAGCTGCTGCTGTTGCTGCTGCTGCTGTTGCTGATGCTGCTTATACGTGATGAGATCCTATCCTCTAACAACAGATCGACAAAACACTTTCTTCTTCTATTTTTTCTTCTTTTTTGTCCTCGTTTATTATATAAATTACGTATTTAGATTGATATCTATGAGATGGGTTTTTGATTGATGTATCATGAGATTAGTGTATTTGTATTCAAGGAAATTTGAACGATTTGGAAATTTGTGTAAAGAACATCATTGTAGAATTATTAATTAGAGTATATGTTTAGATTGTTATTTATGAGAATGGTTTTATGATTGATGTATTTATTAATTAAGTAAAAAATAATTATATTTTATTGATTGTCAATTAATCGTGAAAAGATTTCAATATATTGATTGAGAATTATTACCTTTAAAATCTTTCACTCGTTGTCATCTTATTATTTATTATTTTGATTAGAAAGAAAGGTACAAATCCCGATTTGAAATAAAATTGCGTAATGAAATGCAGGATGGTAGGTATAAAAAAAAAAGAAAAAAGGAAAGAAAATGGGGGGGGGGGAAAATAAAAAAACCCAAAAAAAAGAAGAAGAAGAACTAGAAAAGAGATGGCGAGAAGAGAAAATTCATTCATTAATATTAACAACGCGAAAAGCAATCCTATTTGCATTTAGCGTTCCTACTACGTTTGGCCTACCTAACAGGAAAGGAAATATTCACGTAATTCGTTTGGCAAAGCGAAGATACGTTTTGCAGTTTGCGTTTTGTGTTTCTTCTTCCTACTACTCGTAGTATGCGTTGGCGCGTGTGTGTGTGTGTGTGTTAGTAGTAGAAACGAAAGCGAGCACCGGTGTCGCGCGCCATTGTGCTGAATCGTGGCAGCATTATAATGCAAATATCGCATATTCCCAGACGGTAGTAAATAAGTATCTCTCCCTTGGCATTACGGATCCGTACTATCCTTATTCTTGGAGCGGGACGACGCACATACCGTACTACCATTGTGTATGTCGATAGATATATCGAATTGAGTTGTCCGCTGTTAGAAAAGAGAGAAAGAGAGAGAGAAAGAGTACACTCACGCTCGCGTATGCTCTAACTTTACAGACAACCGAGGTTCTCCATTATTTCGCAAACAGATTTTACTTACAACGAGAGAAACTCCACACACACACACACATATACAATATATTATAGAATATTGTATATATAAAAAGTTGAACGTTTAACAAAAAATTACGATCAACCATATTTCGACACTTAACAACGCGTTAAGAAAGGTATAACGAATACGAGAGACATAAATACATGGGATATAAATTTATGCACGAGACCGTATTAGGTAGTTAAAGTACAACGATATACGCAAACGCAAAATACAACAAGCCGTTCGCCTAACCGGCGACGAGGTCCCAATGAAATTCGCATTTAAATGATTTCCGATAAGTCGTTTCCCCGCTGAGTTCGACGTTTAAGGGTTCGTAAGAAAATTTAATAAGTAACAACCTATCTATCTATCTACCTACCAAGCAACCAACCAACCAACCAACCTAACTAACTACCGTGGACATTTATAAGCGTAAACGTACACGAGCAAAAGAATTTACGATAATAATCGGAAGAAGAAGAAAAAAGAAACAAGAAAAAGAAAAAGAAAAAAAAAAAAGAAAAAGGAAAGTTTATTAGCAAGAGAAGAAGTTAACCTTCTTAGTTTTCTGTTAGCGAATCGCGATCAGAATATAAAACTCTGTTGAATATTGCGTTGAACCACCTCTCCTATCCGACATTGGCGACAGCTGTTTGTTCCTTTAAAAACACCAAGCACCTATAGTCAGTCGTGGGGTAGAATGGGTAAGGGGGAGGGAAAGGGGGGAATAGGTGATACTTTATCGTTGCTTCTTGGAACATTTCTCTTGGTTGGCCGACAGGTGAGTACCGTACACACGTGGTGGACAGAGGCTCATCGAATAAGGAATGCACCCGAGCTGACCACCGGAAAAGGTAGTCTGGACCAGAAGTAGAAGAACCACTGGCCAGAAGAACACATGTATGCCACCGTATATGGGAACGCATTGTGAACGCAATCGCGTGCCACGTGAACGCTTACATATTGCCTTTACAACCTCCTATTTCTATTTAAGGACGATACCTTCTCATACTTCTAGCTTCCTTTCCAATGTCCACGATTCTCTGATGTCACAACCATCTCTCTATCGTCAAAGAGAGAAGAAATTACACGAAAGATATTTTATTTTATTTTAACATAGTTTCTGTATTAATCTATGGATCATCATCATCATCACCCCCACCTCGCAATATCACCGTACGCATTGTTTTTATATTTCTTTTCGTTTGCTTAATTTTCACGAGAAATTATTCAATTTATTTCTACTTCTTCTTGTACGTTTTCCATGTGCATATTATCGTTCGTTGATTTGTTGATTTAACAATAGGATTTTTCTTTTTTATTCGTGTCTTAAAAATAAATTTGGGGAAAAATTGTTGTCCAAGTTATTGGTGGTTCCCTTCCCCCTTCCTATTTGGAACAGTATTTATGTAATTGTTTATCTCTTTCTCGGTCAGTCTATAAGTAACTAGCATTGAATGCCATCATGGTGAGGATTTTGCAATCCTCGGTCAAATATTTCCCGTTCGCTGCAAATATCGCGGTGATTGCTGATTTTTGTTAAATGACGCGGCCCCGCGTAAATACGTCCTGACTGTGTATACGATACTCCGGGGTAAAAATGTTTACCGCGGGATTCGTGCGAAAAGTTTTCCCATTTCGATTTGTTCAACTCTCTCTCACTCTCTCTCTTTGAACAATCCCCACATACAAGTGTCACGTTTAATGCAAATCTTTATACACTCTGTTAAGAGAGAAAAGATATGGGGGAAAAAGCAATTATATTATTTAAAATTTAATTAACAAATCAATAATAAGATTGGAGATAAAACACATATCTACAAATTTGATTGCGATTTTGATTATATTAAAAAAAAAAAAAAAAGGTACATGAACGATATCAGTTTGGTGGACGTAGCAATTTGAAAAACGTCATTGTCACTCGGAACAGATGTCATCTAACAGTACGGAATCCAGTTTGAAATCGTAACCGAAGATTCCCTTACCTCCCACGAATTTCGGTTCGCGACGAAGGGAAAGCAGAAACAGAACGGTGAAACTTTTCGAGGGTTGTACTGACCCCTGTTGTTCGCTCGTTGTTAATATTTAGGGTAGCTCGGCGCCACGAACAATGCCCCGAGTGCAACCCCCTGAACGAGCAACTGGGAGTGTCCTAACGTTAACCTGCTTCAGTTTTCTATCGCTTTTCTATATACAGATATAGACATATATATATATACATACATAGATACATATATACATACATGAGTTATCTCTATTTTTCTCTTTCTCTCTTTCTCTCTCTCTTTTATATAATCGAAAAGGAACACCCTCAAAGATTCAAACTCACTAACGTTCAGATTCGTGCATAAAATCCCTGGGGTTATGATTAATGGATCTGGTGCATATTAGCGGCCCACTCATACGCCTATCCACGCTCAGCACCCTAACCGAACGCTATTTCAACGCTAGTTCGCGATTTACATTTCGAATTTAATGATCCTCCCTCGAGGCCGATTGACTTCTACTATAGTTCAAGCCGATTCCTCTTATGCAATTCCCAACACCTTTTCGACCCTCGTTATTGGTTAAAGAACATCAGGATCATTCGTTTAAAGTACTTACACATTTCCAGTGTATTTAAGAATATATTTCTTTTAATAAATTTTTATATCACACACAGAAAGAGGATCAAAGTTTTTAAGGATTGATATATTTGTTTGATTAAATTAATAAAAGGAAAAAGAAAATAATAAAACAATATTGAAGAGTATATTTACGAATGTTGAATTTCGTAAATTCTCGAATACTATAAATTTGGATGTGTGAGTTGGTTAGTTATGGGAAAGCAAATTTAGTAATTTCGAGAGAACGTGAACATTGGGGTGCTACGATATATCGGTAAAATTCTTGGATAGGAAGAAAGGAACGATGCAGCGAAGAATGACGATGGTAAACTTATAGCACCGGACGAGTGTTGCTGCTGTTGCTGATGCTGCTTGGTCAGCAGATGGACCGTACTGACCGACGCGCTTTCAAGGGGACAATAAAATTCGTAGACATTGTATCCCACTCGAGGCTATTGTCGGCGATATATGACTCCGGGTCGTGGCACGATCCAATAATTGTGATTTCACCCACAAGCCATTTCGACGAATCACCAATTTATCTGAAGAATCGTGATCGACATGTGCGAGCTTTTCGCCCTTTTACTCGAACGATTCGTTCAAACTGGTCAGCCAGTCAGCCATCCAGTCAGCCAGTCAGCTAGCCAACAAACTTTGAATTTTCTCTTCGATTCTACTAGTTGTCCAGATAATGACTATGACTGTGCTCCGAGTCAAATGATTTTGACACGGTCTGTTCACCTAATCGATGAATTCCATTCAACCTTATGTCTACGACAATTTTCATCGAAAGAAAAATAATATGAAAATTCATATACCGAATAAAAATTCATTTATCATTTTAACAAAAATTAATCCCACACGAGAAAAGACAAAAAGATAATACAAACGAATTATTTTTCTAATTATCCAATTGTCTAAAACTAATATTATTATTATTATTATTATTTCTACGAGGATAAAATCAAATCTTTTCATTAGCGAAATAATAAATAAAACATTGTTAACTCTACAGAGATGATATACACCATCATTGAGAATTTTCACCGACCAGCATCGAATAAATCGATCCCACCTTCGATGGGAGGGAACGGTGAAGGAAGAACAAACGGACGGATGGACAGACAGACAGACAGACAGACAGACAGCTCGAAGAAATCTCAAACCCAGCTAACGTCCCCCAGTTCGTTCGTACCAACAACGTCACGATCTTTGATCCTGAACGGATAAGTAACATAGCAAATGCAACGAGAACGGTATCTCGTGACGAGGGATAATGCTGATAGAGGACAGGTTACTGAGACGAATACCTACGTTCTAATGAAAGCAAGGTAGACAGAATGAATAGATACCAGCACCTACTATTCCAAACGTATATAGTAATAGTAAATGTATATATAGTATATTCTTTGTTTTAAAACGTATAATACACACACATATTCGAATATATACACTAAAGATCAAAAGTATTCCAATTTCTAAATAAATTTCGACAAACGCATGAGATATTTATAAGAAAATATAAGAAACGACCAAAAAAAAAACGGTCGAGATTTGTTTAAAACCACCATCCGATCCATATATGAACCATAAGAAGATATCTATTGAAATCAAATTGAATTTAGTTTGAATATTCGATAGGAAGGAAAAAAAACAAAAGATACAACCAACGATCGTTTGAAAATCGATCACGGTAATAGTATCCGACCGAAGTCACCGCCAAAACCGGACTCGAAACTTTTAGCCGTTAGTGTATACAACTTCCCCCTCCCCCTCGATTCTCCTTTCCTTTTGACCATGCCGTCGCATCCCATACCCCCATTCGGGTTCGACGATAGTAACGCAGAAGCGAAGAGAAACGATACCGGGCCGATTTCGATAGCATTGATGGTGAATCTTGCTAGTGATGGTGATGGTGATGGTGGTATTAGTGATGGGTGGGTAGTAGTTGGTGGAACGACTCGGTGATCCGATAAACGGATAGATATCCGTCCGTCTGTCCATCCATCCAACCAACCAACCAACCAACCAACCAACCAGCCAACCAACCAAACGGTTCGAAGTATATAAGACTATAATTAACGCTGACCTACTCGGTGACCCGCCGGGCAATTTGAGTTCGCGAAACAAAACGATACGCGGTTAGGAACACGGGACGATCATAATAATCGCGGTAAATCTTTCTGCTTGTCAATCAGCCAACCGACGGACGATTCCTGGTTACCTGCTTGCTTGCTTGCTTGCTTGCTTGCTTGCTTACCTGCTTGCCTACGGGGCCCCTCTTCTTCTTCTTATTCTTATTTTTCTTCTTTTTCTTCTTCTTCTTCTTCTTCGTCTTCTTCTTCATCTTCTTCTTCTTCTTCTTCTTCTTCTTCTTAGGAAGGAGGTCTCTAGCAAGGAAAAGGCTTTGCGTGCAACGAAACACACGCCAACTCGATGCTTAACCATTAAACCTCGTTCCCTGTGCACGCGCTGATTTCCTTCTCTCTCATTCTTATTCCCCGTTGCCCGCAACGAGATATTTTCTTTCTTTCTATTTCTTTAGATCCTTCTTTCTTTCTTTTTTTTTTTCTTCTAGACAACGTACCATAGGAACGCTACACATCTCGTGCATCTCGGTACTTACGACGAGAGATCGAAGGATACAACACAACACATCACATACACACTCTTACATATATATATATATATATATACGAATAAACTACGTTTATACAAAATATATATATGTATATACGTTTACTAATACTAATACTATTAGATCTGTTGGGGTCGTTCGCGAACCGATCGTTCTCTCGCTGCCTTGCCCTCTCGATGATTGTAATTACTTGGACTTGGACGAGTTCGAATGCCAGGGAGGAGGAAAAAAAAAATAAAAGAAAAAAGAAAATGGTGGAGGAGGAGGAAGAGGTGGAGGTGGAGGTGGTTCTCTCTTGCTACAAACGATCGCGCGATGCTTTTCATTCGAATGAAAACTTTTCGATAAAGTTTTTTTTACTACTACTACTACTACTACAACTACTATTACACTATCAGTTACTAGTAGCTCGTGTTTATCCAAGTATTGGGGAAACGTTTCGACGCGCATAGCCTCGAATTTATTTGTTTAATTAACTAATTACCTACCCATTTCAGCCGTTTCTTTTTTTTTCCTTGTTTGTTTCCCCCTCTCCTCTCGACCGAAAAGAAAAATAAAAAAAAAAAGAAACCTAGCCTTGGTGAATCCATCCAACCTCTGTGCCCCAAACGTTAATTTCTAATTTAAAGCTTCCTGTAAGGATTCCTATAGGGAAGATGAGTTTGCTCAGATAAGAGTCACGATTGCGTGTTTCTTTTCTTTTTTTTCGTTGCTTTTTATTTTTGCGAATCGAAAATAAATGTCCGTGTCTCGAAAGAAGATACCACATATCCGGCTCGATTATTTCAATGAGACTAAGGTGATCCCCCAACACCATTTTGTATCGAAACAACCAACCGTGCAACCGGAAGGACTAATCTTCCTGTTTGTAAGATTAGATAATATCACTGCGTTACGTGTAATTTGCCAAAAATCCGACCAACTTTCACGCGCGAATTTCCTGCTATTGGCATAATCATGGGGCTTTTTTTTCTCTCTTTCTCATTGTCTTTCTTAACCATAGAAAATGTTCAAATACTACGATTCGCTGAGAAAAAGAATGACGGTATTTTTCCTTGTTAAGAATCGAAGAACCACGAAAGACATCGCGTGCTCACGATTCAGATAATCAAATCCTGCCAACTACTTGACATCGTGGGAATAAAGTAATACTAAGTTCAGTATAACGATAGATCTTTGATCTGTTGATAATAATAACGTACTGAATCATTCTAACTGATCGGATATACTACAATTTACAATAATTTTCGACTAATCTTGATAAACTTTCAATGATTTTATCGAATGCTATCGAATAAATACATTTGGACGAACGTTTGTTTATTCTTTTTTACATTTGGATAAATAATATAATGTAATATATATATTTAATAAATATTTTTCTACGTTCGCGTTTATTTCAAACGAAATTCAAAAAAATAATTTGAACACTCGAATACTATACCGCGATATTTCAAGAAAGATATATATATATTTAAGAATACCTACTAAAGTTTGAATTGTAATATTTATGTGACTTAGTTGAAACGTTTAGAATCTAACACAGAAATTATTTTCTTTACGTACGTTTATTTGCATAGTATTTTACTATAGTAAGAATACCGTTCATATAACAGAACAGAACATAAGTATGTTCATATAGATAATAGAATTTATCTTTAAAAATATATACAAATTATATTTATGTGTATATACGTACGTAAGAAGAAACTATATACGTAATTTATATAAATATATAAATAATAGAAAAAAATTGATCTTTAAAAATATATAAAAAATTATATTTATGTGCATGTACGCGTGTACGTGTACGAAGAAACGAGAAATGTTATTTTTATATATTCCATAAAAGAAAAAAAAAAGAAAAGAAAACGAGCAACAACTAAGAGACAAATATATACACGCATATAAATATTCGTATATAAATAAAAGTAATAAAGAAATCTTTGAAAAAGATAAAGGTCTTCGTGTTAACGACATTGCCATTCGAACGTTAAGGGCTTCCCAAGTCGGCAGATACGTATGGTAATGCAACGTGACGCTCGTTATAATAATCTAAAAGTCGTGTGCACGTGCGTCTCTTAAACACGACTACGCAGGTGTCGGTGCCTACGTTGGTGGTGACGCTGCCAGCAGTATCTCGAGTACGGGATCACGACCAATGGGGAGTGTGAGGGTTCTACGTAAGCCGGTTATCTAAATACCGTAAATAACAACATACCCCTACCCTTCCTTCCCTCCGACCCTTTCCTCTCTTTCTCTCTCACTCTTTCTCTGGAAGCTTGGAACCACCCCTTCTACGCGTTTCCCCCTTTCCTGTCTTCCCTTTTGCTTTCTCTCATCTACAAAAACCCCATCCCTTATTTGAAACTTTTAACCAAATCTCTCGTCGTAGATTATATATATTTTATTTTTCTTACGTTAATATGTTAATGTGAATTTAATATGTTATACATTTTTCACTTTACTAATGACCATTATTTATCTGTCATTTATATAAATTGCCACGAAACAAAATTTTAACAAAAAAATTCTAATAGAGAATTCAAGTAATAAAAGAATATTATATTTCTTTGATTATTTTTCAAATGTTCGAATTATTTATTTTCTACTAACACTGCGATTATTATTATTATTATAAAATAATGAATATAACGAGAGATCAATATGATAATGTTTAAATAAATAATATAATATATAAAGTATAAAAATAAATGTAACATTAGTAATGTTTCTCTACTATCGAGAATGAGTCGATGTTCCTGTCAAGGGCACCAGCGAGAGCTAACAGATAAATGAATTCGTAGTGACGTTGAAGTATTTCTCGCTCGAGTTATCGTGAAAAGAGTGGAAGTAAAGATGGTCAACCCCTTTTCCGGGACTCGATTGACGGATAAAAACTTTATCGTCATCTCGTAAATAATCTTTAATCTCGTCGACTGTAACACAACCCCCTAACCACTTACCCCCTCTTTCTCTCTCTCTCTCTCTCTCTCTGTTTCCCTGTCCCCCCCCCTCTTCTCACCCGTTCCACCATTTTACTAGATCTTGACGGGACGGTTCGTGGACCCCCCCCATCCTCCCACACCCTAAAAACTACGCTTATTTCATTCTTTCTCGTTTAGAATCCGATGCTATCTTTGGGGATTATTTTCTGGATAAATGGACATACATTTACGATGCATATATCGTTAATCTACCCCTAACCTTCATATGAAATCTCTTATTTCCAACCCTTGTTACTTAAGTATAATACGGCTTAACACTTTCCAAGTGTGTTTCTTTGCAACGTTGTCAACGTTCGTTTAATACTTTTGCATGCGTCTGAATAAAAACAAATATCAAACTGGATGGTCACGTTCGTAGACCCTAACACCCTCGTTTATAACTTTGAATTAATTTACTTTTTGCCTATTACATGATATTAAATCGAGTCGCGAGAGGGGGCAAGGGGAACAAAGTTATTTCGTATTGATCAGGGTTGAGTTAGATTGAAATAAGTTTTTAGCCCTATAACAGGAAAGTGAAGATCATTTCATGACTGTACGAACGTATACACCTGTCTCTCGTGATTTTGTTCAATAATAATAATTTTAGATTTTTGTTTTTTTCTCCTTTCTAACGTACTCTCAACAGAGTTAACTGAGTAGCATCTATTTTAGATTGACCTAAACCCTCTGGGTATTCTATAAATTACTCGGACAATTTATACAATGCTCGTAATACTTCATTGATTGTAACATATATATATTTATATACACAATCATAGTTTAACCCGTGTGAATCTAGTCTTTCCTTTATCGATATACAACCTTTCTTTCTTATAATCATTCATCGGAAAGTTTCTCTATCTCTCTCTCTCTCTCTCTCTCTCTCTCTCTCTCTCTCTCTCTCTCTCTCTCTCTCTCTCTCTGGACGGAGGGAATAGCTTTCAAGTTTTACTCGATCGCACGATAAAGGAAGAATAATTACATGATTGCAGGAAACGAATCGTTAACAATCCGGTCGGTAAGTAAGATTTCTGAGGATCCGATCTGAAAGGAAGGAAATAGTTAATGAAAAAGAAAAATTTATCTTCGATTAACACGATTTCTTCTTGTATATGAAAATAAAAATAATAATAATAATAATAATAAAATATAAATCACATGATATAATTATAATACATAATAATACAAATCTTACACAGTTAACCTAAAAAAACCTTTATTGCTAATACTCACAAAAAATCAACGTTTTGTAAGATAATTATATTTATTTAATATGAATCACGACCGTATGTGATAATTAAATAATTTCAAAACACATAAATATAATAATTTTTATTTTTGTATCAGAATAAATGTCTTGAATATAGATAACAGTCGACTAACTTCGTGGTGTTAATTTTTCGTGTCGCTTGCGCGCGCATTGTAAGAATTTCATTCTCATCATTTGTTTCCCAAACGCGTCAAAATAAATATAACCTCAAAAATATAATTTACGAAGTATCTTTATCAAGAGAAATTTATTTAATTAAAATTTCGTTTATCGTTCAACCTATCAAATTAAAATTCATTTGATATTTAGAATAATCTCGCTATAAACGAACGATAAAAATCGTCATTTCGTATTCGTGTCTTTACGCGTATCGCGAGAGGAAAAAAAAAAAAGGAAACAAAATAGGGGAAGAGGAAGAAGATACGCTTGCTTTCCTAGGTGTAATAATGGAAGGAAGGAAGGAAGGGTGCTTATAACCCTCCTCCAACTTCTTGCATTCCAACACGATTTACAATGACACGAACGAACGAAGAAGGTGGGGTTTGAAGGGTAGTGGTAAAGGTTTTGATAGGGGGAGGTGGTTGGAAAAGGAATAATGGTCGATCGAAAAGAGTAGAACGCGACGAAAATGTTTCGCGATATTAGGCTCGTGTGTTACGGATAAATGCGATAAATCTGGTGAGAAATAGTTAGACAAATGTCAAGTTTGATGTATGAGCTAAAAGGGAAGCTCACCTATCATTCTCGAGACGTCACTTACGTCTACCTAAATATACACCACCACCATCATCATCCCCCATGCATTATCCATAAACGTCGACGTTCGTATTCGAACGAAATGAAAGAAGAAAAAAAATCACACCATGAATGCGAGTTTGCCTTGACGTGCGATAGAAATGAAAGAAACTCGTGCGATAAGTTTGATAGACTATTTTTAGTGATCATTTCGCAAAAATTTTATCGTTAACTTAGTCTAAGAAATTTCATTATATAAAAAAAAAAAAAAAAAAAGATAAAGAAAAAGAGAAATGTGTCGACCTCGAAGCGTTGGGGTGAATTTCAAAAGAGAAGTTGATGGATCAGTGAAAAAAGGTTCCCGAGATTTGTGAATGTGAGAATTTGATGGACGTCATGGTGATGATTACACGATTAAATATATTTACTGAATTATTTATGTGAATTATTATTAATATAAATATATAAGATTTAAGAACATAATATCATTCTAAAAATCGTAATATTTCGAATTATAATATATTTAAAACAAACAAACAAAATTAAAACGGGATAACTTTAATTGCATTCTTCCAAATAGAAAATAACTGAACAAAATAAGTGTCTATACTAAAAAAGAAAAGGGAAAAGAAGGAAAACAAGAAAAAGAAATAAAAGAATATTAACAAAAAACATAGTTTGATTATTCACAAAAGATAAATATGAATAATATAGTAAATATATAGAAAAGAACAATAACAACAACAAAATGAAAAAAAGTACGTAAGGGTGAAGATTCGTTGCACGTTTTTCCTTTTAGATCGGCGATGGGAGTACGTTAAGAATATCTATTTGTATCGCTTGCTAGGTAGCAAAGGCAATAGAAATTACAACGGGAACACTTCCCAGCACCCAGAACTCGAGCTCTGGCTGGCTGGCTGGCTGGCTGGTTGGCTGGCTGGCTCATGATTTGCATATTCGTTTGAAACAATATCCTCGAGCGAAACGCGGTAGGTCGTTTTAACGCGTTGGCAAGCAAGCTCCGACACGGGCCAGAAAAGTGGAGGGTGGAAGGAAGGTAAGCGCGGCTGAACTCGAGGGATGAAAGCATGGAACGTAAAAATAAAAAGAGAGAGAGAGAGAGAGAGAGAGAGAAGGTGTTGGGCTGTTTCAATTAAAATAAGCATACGCCGATGGTTCTCCAATAGCGTGGCACCCTTTTCCAACAATCGACACCCTCTTCCTTACACGTTCGAAAGATCCTGGAAAACGAAAGAAAGAAACAAAACTAGTCTATATCTTTCTTCCTCGCACAGTCCACCCTACAACCCAACCCTCCCCCTTGCCAGTTATATTACCCAGTCGGTACGAAATCTGAATACGAAATAACCTCGCGAAAAAACATTAATGTTCTTTCTTCTGCTATCCCTTTGTCTTTCTCTACCTTTTTATCTCTAACCCAAACCACCCTACCACCCCGTCCCCTTCCTTACCACCACCAATACTACTACCACTCTTTTCGCATCTTTTATGTTTTCTATTATTTTTAATTCGCTATCCCTTTCGATTTTCTTCTCGTCCTCGTATATTTTTATTTTTAATTCCTTTTAAATTTTTTGTCAATACACTTAAACTCATCTCACTCGTACTCGTTTAATCGAAACCTTGTCAATCTGGATAACATTTTTACTCGTCCAGCGCTTTTACATTTTTTTTTCTTCTAAATTCATTCCCTATTTCATTATACATAAATTTATTACGACTTATATGTTAGAGAGAGACAATTTTCATGGTTATAAACGAGCGTGTATCGTAAAGCATAAAGGACCAAACACTCCTCTACTTTCGTAGATTCGCAATTACGTGCAAGCGCTGTTGGAGGTATAATAAAAACAACAACGATCGCGTACGGGAAAGTATGGTCGTGGATCCCAAGCAAGAAGTAGAGGATGCAGTTTCCTACAGAAAGGATATACACATATAGATACACACACACACATAGTTACATATAAAATATATACACAGATATATACGTATCACGTATACATATATATAAGTCTTAGAGAGAAGTGGCAAAGAGGGTTGGAAGGAAAGGTGGTGGAAACGGAGGCAACCAGCTAATATTTTCCGACGCCCTCCACCGCCCAGTCACCCCCTCTCATCTCTCTATCTCTATCTCTCTCTCTCTCTCTCTCTTTCCAACCACCCCCACTCTAACTCAGGAAGGATCCAACGCTTTTCCAACAACTCCCGATGCTCACCTCTCGCCCGTCTCGCGGCACCCACTCCACCCCCTCCTCCCAGACCCCGCTCTCGTACCAAGCACGTGTATATATAAGATCCTTTAAATGGGAAATCGAAACGTTTCGGAGATAACTCTGCTCGGGTGAGAATGTATTCAAAATGGCTGCCACCAGCAGGAGCAAAGCGGCTGTACGGGAGCGTTATGGATAGGAAGGAGAGATGGCGGATAGGCATCCCTCCCCACCCTTCCTTCCCACCCTTCTCTTCTTCTCTTTCCCCTTTCTTCTCTTTCTCTCTCTCTCTGTCTCTTTCTCTATCTTTATCTTTACCCTCCTTCCATTCTCCTCCCTATGATGATACGAAACATATTCCACCCTTAAGAAGAAACCGGAGACCGTTCCCCCTTACAGCACCTATAAAATAAAATTCATCGTCTTTTCTCGTCCCTGAGCGACAGCAATGGCCGGGGGAGGAAAGGAGGGTGGTGGTGGTGGTGGTGGAGGTGGGAGGGGGCAGGCAAAGAGGTGGAGGTAAAGATGGCGCGGAAAAGTAGGTACATATTACTAGGAATGAATTCTTTCTTTCTTTCTTTCTTTTTTTTCTTCCTTACTTTCTTTCTTTCTTTTTGACTGTTTTTTCTTTTTGTTTCGTTTTGTTTTATTTTATTTCATTTCTTTTCTTTTCTTTTCTTTTCCCTTTCTTACTCAATTCTCTCGGTATCCTACTTTTACGACGTCTTCTACGTCCTGGATAACGACAAGGGAAGAAAACGCAATAAGTGTGTCTCATCTCGTCTCTTCTTCTGGTGTCGATTCTATCGATCGTTTCCAACGAGAGAAAACGACAATGAATTTCGAGCAATTAGCTGTGCAATGGCACTTCATCTCTATCTTTCTCATACTAACTCAACCATCCACACATATATACACGCATATATACAATTTCTCTCTCTCCTTCTCTTACGCTCATTGATCGAACTAGAAAAGTCGCGTAGCAAAGTTTTTCACACATCTAACGCAAAAGATACTTTGGAAAATCTGATTCTAGTAGATTCCGAACCCAAAGGAAGGAAAGGAAAGGAAGGAGAATAGAGAAATTGATGTCTTTCAGGGAAGAACTTTTGTGTACAACGTCCCTTCCTTCCTTCCTTCCTTCCTTCCCTCCTTCCTTCCTTTCTTCCTTCCCCCCGTTTATTCCGAAAGCCGGCTAACTAAGTGAGAGAGTGACCCGTACTTTGTTCTCTCACGGCTCACAGGCAAGAATATATTGATAGTCGGCTCAAAACTCCATTAGGGCCGACCCGGTATTCTCTCGTAAATACGAAAATGCTATCCCATTATTTACTGGTTAATTGGATTAATGAGACTCGTTATTCCGTAGAGGACTGCGAGTCGCGACCCACACTTCTATCTCTCTCTCTCTCTCACTCACTCACTCACTCACTCATTCTTTCTCTCTCTTTCTCTTGGTATGGTTCTGCCAAGAGAGAAAGAGGGATAACAGAAAGAGGATAGCAAAGAGGGAGGGTGTCTCGTCGAAGGGTGTACAGTAGACTTCTCTAGAATGGTAGTGGTAGAGCCAAAGGATAAGACCGCTGCTTGGACAAATACGATCTGGCGTAGTACCACTACCTATGTACCAACATACACACACACACAACACACATGTTTACATATCTAATATATATATATATATATATATGAATGCAAGCTCTCAGAAACGTAGACGTGTGTTAGACAATCTCTCACACGTACGCTTAGAATCCTGAATTTCCTTGTCCTCGAACGAATTTCTATCGTTGACCAAGTCCAACGTTGTAAATATCTAAATCTCATCTACGTTCTTGACGCTAAAGATGCCTTCTTCTTTCCTATTTTCCTTCCTGTTTCTTTTTTAACACCCCCTGCCTTGTCTTTTATTTTTCTTTCTCTTTTGTAACTTCTTTGTTAGATTAACGTAATGACTCTTTTTTTCGGATTCACGTGTCTGAGATTATTCTCGAAGAAATTTTGTCTCAATTTAAATGATAAATAAGTGTTAGATTGTGTATATAACGCGGAAAGTTTACGAATTCATTCGAAAACAAGTTATAAACAATTGTTTAATTAATAATTGCGATTGTTTTTTATTTTTACACTTTCGTATCTTTCGAAAATTCATTCAATTTTTATTTTAATGTTTTACATTTGTATATATAATACTTTGATCAAATCCAAAATAAATTATTTGAAATTTTTAATTTAAATTTCTATTAATAATTTTGTATTTTTTGTTTTCATTACCTATCCCATTGAAAAGTTTGGCATCACGCGTGTATCGACTCGAACGAACGAACGAACGAATGATTGAGGCGTCAAAAGCTATTCGTCCCACCCATGCTCGATCCAACAGCACCCGGTAGCAGTAACACCACCACCACCACCATCATCACCACCACCAACACCCCTTTACTCGTTCCTTCGACATTTTAACCAAATATCGAAAGCCCGCCTAGCGTAAATCGACTCCGTTAGACTATTAATTATTCCGAATGCTGTCGCGAAGTTTGAAACCGTCTCGCGTTGGTGGTATCGATTATTCGCGGGTTATTTGAACTATAAATCAAAGATCGCGGTAGGCAGCATCGTTCGGCGTTTCTCTTGGAGAAAGGTTACTCGTCAAACCATAGCCAAGAGAGAGAGAAAAAAAGGAGAGTAGAGAGAGAGAGAGAGAGAGAGAGAGAGAGAGAGAGAAGTAGGTAGTGGGGATAGACTTTTGAAACGGCAGCAGCTAGGTTTCATTAATCAGGAGCACCGCGAAACTCGAGGGGGACCTAAATCCGTTGTATTATATTGAATAAAATTAATGAGATACACAGAAATACACTCGACTTGCACAACCCAGAATCGTAATTTCGTCCCTTCGATCAAGTAACCAAGCAAGCAAGCAAGCAAGCAACCAAGTAACCAAGCAAGCAAGCAAGCAAACAAGTAACCAAGTAAGCAACACTTCGAAGAAAGTCTAAAGTATCGTTAGTAACTCTGAATACGAATCTTTCCTTTTATATCAACATCCCTTTTCGTATCCTAATCAAGACGTATTATAATTAAGAATGAGAGACGAAAATTATTTTCTTTTTTACCGAGATTTTATATATTCGACACAAAGATTATATAATAAACTAAAATAAAACAAACCGATAGGAGAAGAAAAATTTTCCAAATACCTCAAAACGTTCTTTCCTTTTTAATTTCAACAAACGCGAAAAAAGTTCTTACCGAAAAGAATGGGTCCATCAAATGCGAAGAATTTGATAAAGAAACTTTTCGATTTCGCGAATTCTTTTGATCGTTACCGAACGCGAAACAGAGAAACAAATAATAATAAAAAAAAAAGAAGAAGAAGAAAAAGGAAAAAGAAAGAAAGAAAGAAAGGAAGAAAGACAGAGGGTCTTAAAGATATTTTATTTTATCCTCCCCTTGAGCACTAGTCGGAGGAGTACGTCTAAGCTAAAAGAAAAAAAAAAAGAAAGAAAAAAGGAAAATATATAAAAGGACTATGTCCTGAGTGGGAAAAAAAAGAAGGAAGGCAGGAAGGGCGAGGGGGGGGGTGGCGGCGGATGGTCGCACGATGACATAGCATCGGCCGAGACGTGGCTGGAAAGGCGTAAGGATTCGTTCGTGGAGGACAAGGACGGTCAAAACGTGGCACCACCCCCCTACGAGAGTGTTCGTCATCGCGCGCGTGACCGCTAGCCGCAAGCAGCGCACACACACACGTTCACGAGAGGAACGAAACTGTATGAGTGAAAGAGAGAGAGAAAGAGAAAGAGAATGAAGGAAGAAAGAGGGACACGAATAAGGATAGGAAAGGCCAGAGAATTGAAAGATAGAGAGAGATAGATAGAGAAAGGGGGTAGGTTCGTAGGTGGGTGGTGGTCTCACCGACGAAAGGGTATACAAGGGTGGGTGTAAAGATGGCGGCCGGAGTGCGAGGGAGAAAGAGCGAGAGTCCGCGCGTCGGTTATGATAAGGCGATGCTTTAATGACAGCGCGTTACTATGGCAACGGGCGTGTAGGGGCTGGCCGCCGCGACGCCCGGCGTCGGTCAGCTAAAGCGGGCTGGTTGGAGAGTTAGAGAGAGAGAGGGAAGAAGAGAGAGAGAAAGAGAAAGGGAAATAGAAAGAGAGAGAGAGAGAGAGAGAGATAGATATAGTGCATTGAGCGGCCAGCCGCCATACTAGTGGACACACAGCCTCGATTCTCAGGGATGAATTTCTCTATGCGCGTGTGCTCGTGCGATTCTCGCCCTCCTCCTCCTCCACCTCCTCCACCACCTCCACCTCTTTCTCTTCTCCTCCCTCTTCTAATTCTCCTTCTCTTCCTGCTTCGTCCCCCTTTAGCGACCCTTCCTCCCTTATACACAGACACGTGCAATCCAAGAGGGACGCGCACACGAGTCCCTTTATCTCTGTTTCTCTCGGTTTAACTTTTCTATCCTCTCTTTCTTCGACGGTATTACTCTCAACCCTCTTTCACTCATACTACTTCCTACCTCCTTCACCTCCGCCTTTGTCCTTTCCTAGCCACGTCGAGACGGTACACATATATATATATTAAAGAAAGAGGGGGAGAGAGAGAGAGAGAGAGGGGTCCGCAACAATGCCACGTTATCAACGATTCGAGATACGAGGTGCCAACCTTGAGTTTTCCCCGTGAAATGCCAACATTCTGCTAACGCGAATGACCGAAGAATTCGATCGCGTATATATATTTTTTTCAATATCGAAATTGTTTGCCATTTTTTATTGATTATTTTTAATATTCTCAAAGTAACGATTCGTCTCATTGAGATATATAAATTTGACATAAGTTTAAAAAAAAGGGAATTAGATTTTGTTATTCGAATTGTGATGATTAAGAGTGTATTTGGGAAACGCGAGGGTGTAGTTAGATATAATACGCGGACGATGAAATTCTTGAGAAAGTTTCACGACATTCAGATATCCATCCAATGTTGGTATCTTGATTTCAATTTGACTTGGGCCTAAGCCGACTGTTAAGGTGAGCATAAGGATTTCCCCAAGTTATTAAGCGAGCTCAGAAGTTTCCCCATAAGCTTTCGAATACCCACAATTAAATGAACCGTACGACCCCCCGGGTCTGCGTGAGAGAGAATCTACGGTATCCTCACCTGCAGGAATTGCTCGGGACACGTTAGCCTTTCAGCGGGAACATTTTAGTGAACATCAAAGAATCTTTAATCGGTCTGACTTGGGCACCCTCCTGCGCCATCTCTGGGTGAATGCTCGTGATAATCTGCTTCCTTGCTTGCTTGCTTCCTTCCTCACTTCCTTGCCTCCCGTCTATCTATCTATCTTTCCCTTTATTCTATTCCTGTCTAAAAGGAAAATCACGACCGTGAAAATGTCTCTAAATGTTTTTTCCCAAAAAATTCTGACACAACTATTATCGACAATTTCGAGCGAAATAATTCATCGACACGCGTTAACATCTAAAAGATAAGGTAAAAACAAATGTGTTAGACTAGCAGAAAAAAGAGAAAGAACGAAAGAAAGAGGAGCATATCCTACTTTGAAAAACTTACATACTCGAAAATCAAAGAAAACTCTCTCACAATTTGGTAATCGAATCTCCAGTAATGTCGAATAGACAAGGGTGAAACGGGGTAACGGAACGAGCCCACTGGCAATTCTGCCCCTTCCCCTCCCCTACCCCCATCTAACGCACGCTCACGTAGAAACGATACGAGAATTTCGGTTGAGGGTATCCCGTTGTGCCGATTCCTGCAGACAAACCGAGCATCGAGTATCCAGGAACACACAGGGGATGTTTAGGGGAACGCAAACATACCGTGTCTCTGCATTATGGATGCAACGGAGTGGACCACCTCTCTCTCTCTCTCTCTCTTCCTCCTGTATTCCACCTCTTCCCGCTAGGCCCAGAGCCTAGTAGTCCACCCACCCACACACACACCCAGTGGGTTATCTCCCGAATCCCACTTCGAGCCCTCCTCGCTTATTCCACCCGTCCAAGCCCCGCACCACCCCATCCCTGTCGTATGCACCATACGAGATGGCTGGCTTGGTTGGCTGAGCTTCACTCCCTCTCGCATTTATTTATAATCAAATTCCGTGTATACCGGCAACCGGTGGCGGACTGAATTTCTATCCGAATGTGTACACACGCTCGCACATAAAGAGCAAGCGAGACAGAGAGAGAGAGAGAGACAGAAAGAGAGAGATACACATATATATATATATAGATATATATATATATATATGCGTCGTCAACACACATAGATGAGAAGCGCGGGCGCAGCAGAGGCGCCGACCAACACATACACCAAACACACAACCAGGGAGGATGAATTCTACGCCACCCTTCTCTCTCGGCCGCGACAGGGGCTATGGTTACGAAGAGAGAGAGAGAAAGAGAGAGAGAAAGAGAGGAAACCGGAAAGAGGTGCTGCGCGGATTCGCTCGGCGGTCAATTTAAAAATCAATATTGACCGAGGAGCAGCCAATCCTTTATTTATCGACGCGGATTGTTGGCTGCACGGGAGAGACGCAGCAAGGAGATTGTCCTCCCCCCAGTCCCCCCTCCTCCTCCACCTTCTACTCATCCTCCATCTCCCGTCCCCACCTCGCTCCACCACCCTCTTCTCTTCTCTCACTCTTTCTTTCTTTCTTTCTTCCTTCTTCTCTTCTCTTCTCTTTTCTTTTCTTTTCTTTCTTTCATTCTATCCCTTTCTCTACTTTTCCCACCCTCCACCATCCACTACCATGTTGTTCCAAACGCGCCCTGAATAATGCGGTCATCCTCGTTACAATTCCTCTCTGGTCTTTTCTACCGTCGCCTATCTTCTCTTCTTCACTCTACTACATAGTATAGTACTTTCATAGATATAAGTTTGGTATGTGTGTTAAAATAAAAACGAATAATATCCTTATAAGTTAATAAGATCGTACAAAAATGAGTGCATTGATGTGTCCACGAGAATTCTTCTATATGATATTTTTTTTATTTTTTTTTTATTTCTCTATAAAATCACCTGCAAAGGGTTACGTATCGCATCCCTTGTTTTTTTAGAAGACAGGAAATCACATATAATATAAAAAATACAATATATAATTACGAAAAGATGAACAACATGTACGTTCAAATGTCGAATAATTCGCGTTCGTCCGAATAAATATTCGACGTTTGAATACTTTCAATGTATACCATAAAATCGTGTTGAACGTTTTACGCAGGGATATAAAGGAATAAAAGTAAACGATTCTTCTGGAAAAGGAAAGAAAAAAGGTGATCATCCTGACGAGAGCGAGAGGAAGACTTAAGGGAAAAGAATTCGATAACCAGGACCGATACCAAAGAGAAAAAATTTGCTGGTATGTGTGTGCAAGGGGTTTCGTTGGGTCCATTTTTTGGATTGATTGTCCATAATAGTGGGTGTTTGGGGTTGTGGCCTGATCAAAGCTTGAACCAAGGCGGAGCCAGGAAGATAGAGGAAACTCAGCATCGAGGGTCGAACCCTCCGGCATCCTTCCTTCTGACGTAGCCCCCCTCCCCCCCCCCTCCCAAACCCTCCCAAACCCCCTCAACCAAGCTCAAGCTCGAGATACCCCAAACGGAGACACGATCAAGAAAAATGATATCGCTGCTTCAAAAGGAGATGACTTTTTGCACAATGGCGGACACGTAGTCTTCGTCGTCGTCGTTGTCGTCGTTCCTTTCCTACCAACCCTCCCTCCCTCCTCTCCGTCACTCCTTCCTTCCTTCCTTACTCTGCCTTCCAACGACTGATTTATTTTCCTCCCAAGAATATGGTCGGCACCCTGGACTGAGATCGGAGATCTCTCTCAGCACTCCGATTTCAACTAAACTACTACTACTACTATTATTACTATTACTGACTCATGTGTGGGTAAAGAAAAATCGATAAGAAAAATAAGAAATATTTACGATACTCGTATCAAAGAACCCTAACATATTAATATTTACTCTATCATCCAATTTCTAACCCTTCTACGCGAAACAACAATTTTCTTTTCGCACGTCATCCAGTACTACAACAAACTTCCAACAAACCCCCCTACCGCTCCGCGTTTTTCTCATATCCTATCCTAATAAACACAAAAAGAAATCTATTTAATATCATCGTATTTCTAATAATAAACCTTTGACCTACGGTCTTTACTTACTTCTTCAATAACTTTCGTCGAAATGACGAACTATCTTGTTAAAATATTAGGAAATATATTAGCTTTTTCATATAGAAATATATATTATAAAATATGTATTGTATATATAATTAAGCATAATTGAACGACAATATAAATAATAACGATAGTTATTGAAATTGTAACGTATACCTATTTATAAAGACATTTTATTTAATCAACTTAACAGTATACATAAAAGTAACTATCAAATCTCGAATATCCAGTATTCCCATTTGTATTCTTATACTTGTATTCTAATCTGTATCATAAAACTGATACAATAAATCGCTCCTAGAAATAGCAATAAAAAAAAAACTGATGTGTGTACTTATGTACGCATGTAAGATGCTAAGTTATACTTCTTCAGCGTATCAAAACGAATATAACCTCTATAACCTCAAAAATAACTTCAATTTGCGCGCGCATCGTAAATATCGACAACTTCATGGTGTCGATTTTTTGATCGCATCTAACTTCACTTTCCAAAACGCGCCAAAAGAAGTATAACTTTAAAAAAGCTATTATAACAGGACAAAGTCCTAATAAAATGAGAAAAGAAGAAGAAGAAGTATTTTTGTACTTATTAAAAATTATAACGTTCATCAAATAATATAATATATATATATATATATATATTCTTAATAAATGAACATTTTATTGAAACAATTTGAACAATAGCACCAATAATTATTCTATTCATATATATATATAATTTGTACTCTCCTCTCGCACACACACACACACATACGTGACTCGGTACTCGTAGGAAAACTGCGTCGAAACTGCGAAAATCCCCCGATAGCCAATATGTCCATCTTCTAGCGCGAGGGACACGAGGCGGCCGCCGCGCAAACAGATCAATGCTCCGCGTTCCAATATAAACAGTATTATTGAAACAAAGCGGGCGGGACGGAGGTGTAGCTGGGTGAAGGCTAAAAGGGGGGTAGGGGTGAAGTTAGAGGGGGGTGGGTAGCAGGATAGGGGGGTTTGGAGGGTAGGGGGGCTTGCTTGCTGGGCCGTACCGTAGCGTAGAGGGTAGAGGGTTGTGCGGAGAGGGAGGGGTAGGAGGTTGGGGGGTCGAGGGCGAAGGGACTGGGCGAGGGGTGGCGGGGATTGGTAGACCGGCGAGGAGGATGAGGGTTGATGTTTCTACCGTTCCGCTGGGCTGCGGGGAATGAACGAGGGGAGAAGAGTTATGTTGCCGCGATATTGTGCTGCGCGGCACGAGCGAACCTCGAGGGGGTGGCTTTTCCCGTTCACAGCCTCCCTCGACATCTCCACTCTGTCCTCCTCCTCCTCCACCTCCTCTTCCTCCTCTTCCTCCAACTACTACTACTACTACTACTACTAGTACTACTACTCTTCCTCTTCTTCCTTCAACCTAGCCCACCATCTCCTTCTTCTTCTTCTTCTTCCTGAATCCACCCTTCCTTCCCCCATTTACTGATTCTCTACGTTATCTTTCTCCCTTTCTCTTTCTCTCTATATTCTGGAAAAGCCCCCCATCGACTGTAGATTCTATATTATATGTCGAGAATCTCGGATTCCTTGAAAGTACCTAGAAAAGATTTTCCCCCTTATCTCTACCACCTACGCTGATTCCTAACTTATTGCACCGTTTGCTGTTTCTCTCAATGACGAACGCTTCTTCCTCGTCCCTCGACCCCTGGTACCCTCCCCCTACACCCAACACGATTTTACCTTTGATTTTCAATTCAATAGGGAAAATTCAAGATCATCATTATCTTTGAAAACTCATTGTATTGCATTTTGTTATCACGTTTGTTCGATATAATTTCAATCTGTTTTTTTTTTAGAGATAATACATTTTTGTTTTTTTTCATTTTTATAAATAAAAATTGATAGGAGAAAAGAGCTTATTGTTATGTATTTTAAGGAGATAAAATAAGGATAAGAGTAAATAGGCCAGACAACCCATGATAGTTGTACACGTCCAGAAAGGGGTGTCTCATGCCCGCCTAACTGCTGGACGCAGTCACCTCGGTGTGAAATTAGCGCAGATGTCGCGGTGACGGCTCATGGTACAGATTCTCTGTTCATTTTCCAGGAGAGTGGATCGGAAAGGGGAGCCTGTTCTTCTCTCTTTCTCTCTCTCTTTCTCATTCATTATATCTATCTCTCTCTCTCTAGGAACCTGGATTTTCAGTCGGTGGTATTAAACGGTCGTTGACCCAATTAATCCACCTCGACAGGTCCAGGGAAGAACTGGCCAAGGAAACGTAATCCCAAGGTATTATTATTGTTAATCGATAAGACGTAGTCTGTCTGGTTCCAGCCCTCTTCCTGAGCAATGTACCGATAAATTTCTTTATCCTTGGATTTATAAAAGCTAACCCTCTCTACCCTCATCCTTCTCCTCTTCCTCCTTCTTCTTCTTCTTCTCGTGTCTTAGCGATTGCATTGCTAGAATAAAAGAGAAGTAAATACGAAGGAATAAAAACGTTGAACGAAATAATTACTCGGAATGATCAACCCGTAATGTAACGTTTTCGATTCTTTTTGGCAAAGTGAGGTAAGGTGAGGATAAGGGTATGGGGGTTTCCCTTTACTTCCTCATCTTTATCTTCTTCTTCTTTTCTGATCATAGGAGGATCAAAGATCAACGCATCTTTGAATAAGGAAAATAAGAAGAAGAAGATGAAGAGAAGGAGAAGCAGGAAGAGAAAAAAATAGAATAAAATAAAATAAAATAAAATAAAAAGAAAGAGAAAGAAGGAGGATTTTCTATTAGGACAGGCTAAGCCCGATGCGAAAGGATTAATAGAAGTTATAAAGTAGAGCCGAAAGAGGCGGAGGAACATTACGTGACCTGACTCTGATCGAGTCTTTCTTTAAGTTATATTGCAGGTTGCCGTCGTTTCTCATTCACCCCTACGGCTCATGCGCATCACATCTGACCAATAGAATCGCCTGGTCCATCTCTGCCACTGACCAAACCCCTTGACTCGTACCACTCTTGCCCCCAAGATACATTCCCCGCGAAGAAAAAAGAAACTTTTTAGATAGAAAAAGGGAGAGAGAAAAATAGAAAAGGACTTTCTTTCCTCTCTTTCCTCTCTTTCCTCTTATTTTACCTTTCCATCCTTCTCTCTTAGCTCGGCATAGCCACGTCTAGTGTGTATTTTCCAGAGAGGAGACCTCATCGACTCCATCGAAACTCCATTTCTGAGAAGGAAATTGGAAAAATGGACGAGGTCATCGTACGAAGACTCACGAGAAAGAAAAAGAAAGAAATAAAGAGAGAGAGAGAGAGAAAGGGATTCTCGAAATACACACAGGTTTCTCTCTTTCGTTAATATCCTAAAGAAAACTCAACCGTAGAACTGGAACAAGTTAGTTATCGGAATAGAAGGGTGGGAGGGAGGGAGAGGTTGGTAGTAGTGGAAGTAGAAAATTGTCTCGCGAAATAAGTTTTCTCTTATTCTCGTGAAAATAGTATGGTATTCTGTAACCCTAAGAACACGTTCGCCGTGAATTTCTTCGCTCGTTTCCTTTCCATTTAATGTGTTTCTCTCTCTCTCTCTCTCTTTCTCTCTTTCTAACGAAGGCTCGACGACTTAACTACACGACAATTCGTCTTTATTCGAATAGTCTTCAACGTTAGAAAATAAAGGAATACTGTTCTGCGAAACTGCAATTCTTCGGTTTTGCCAGTCTCGAGCATGACCAGAGTGCAACAAGATTCTCGTTCGTGACTTTCTCTCTCTCTCTCTCTCTCTCTCTGTGTTACTCTTTCTTTCTTTCTTTATCTTGTAAAAGGCCACCCACGTGCACAAGCTCGACAACCAACCAACCAACCAACCAACCAACCAACCATCCATCCATCCATCCTTCGGCACTCTCAACGGAACTATAATATTATCAGGGCATTGTACTCGGCTAATTAGACGTACTAATGCAATCCCACTTGATTACGCATTCTGCTCACCGATTTCCAACCGGGTGGGCTTCTATCTCTTTCTTTCTTTCTTTCTTTCTTTCTTTCTTTCTTTCTTCCTTTTTCCCCCTTCCTCTCTCTATATATATATCTCTATCTCTTTCTCTTACAATTTCTATTTCTATTTCACTCTTTCCATGGTATTCATCGACAAGTCTCTCTATCTTCGTTCGTCACGTTTCCTTTCGTCCTTTCCTATCAAACTCCTTCTGCCTACTATTATTCCTGCAAACCGAACGTAAAGGAAACGAAACTTTCTCGAAATACGTGGTAACGAACACAAAACGGTAACTAAATCTACGAATAAATTCATCCCTTTCGTAACCTTTTTTTTTTTTTTTTTTTTATTAGAAAACAGGAAGTTAAGGGTTTTTTTTACTTACACGAGTCGAGAATGAAATAAATAATAAGAAAGAAAGGTATATGTAAAAATCGATGATAGTAACCCTATACGTTCCATTCCCGATCAACAAATGTTTGATCAAAATGAACGATCAAAGAGGAAACTCTCTTTCTCTCTCTTTCTGTCTCGCCATGTCGCGCGCCATTGTTTCGGTAAATTTGAAAAGATCGAACCCAATAGATAACAACACGACGTATAAGCGCGGAGTCACGCAATCACTGGACTATTTATTCACGTCGAATATCGTTGCCCGCTCGCGTCCAAACAATTCTGTTCCGCGTACTGCACATACGTAAATACAGATATATAAATATACGTATATAACGTACGTGTACGTATACGTATACTTGCCGTAATCGTTTGGCCCTCTCACGGTATTGTTAAACAATTTTTTACATTTAACATAAGAAAAAATGCTTAAAGTATCTCGACAAATATATTTCATCTCATGGGAAAAATGATTACTCGTTCAACGATTATTTAACGTTACAATAAATTTTATTTTAACAAATTTTACGTATCAAAATGTTACGTTAGAAAGATAAAAATTAAAATCTCAACTAAAGATACTCGTATCGTTTCATTCCTGTTGAACAATACTATCAATGAATTAGAAATGAAAGTAGAATTCTGGTAAAGTGTTCAAAAAATATCTAAGATGTTGAAAGTCTTATTTTCGAGATGAATACAAAACAGATAGAATAGAAAGAAGAATAAGAAGAAAGTGAAAGAAGAAGAAGAAGAAGAAGAGAAAAATGGAGATTCATTTGAAAGGGATCGCGATTCTTGAATGGTCCCGATATCCGAAATCACGATTTGCATATAGAAAAGATGTACGTTTCGAATGTGGCCGCCAGATCAATCCTTAGCTCGGTTCTTCTATATAGTCAGTAGTAGTAGTAGTAGTAGTAGCAAAAGAGAAGCATCAGAAAAGAAGCAGAGGCAGTAGGAATGCTAGCAGCAACAACAACAGCAGCAACAGCAACAGTAGCAACAGCAGGCTGCTGGTATAGCAACCGGCGTTCCATCAGGCCAATATCCACGGCGATATTGCCGTTTTATGATAATGTTATCAGCGCTTGGCTCCCGATGAGCTAGCGCGATACGAACGCACGTATATACAACGCCAACTATACGAACAGATATCAATGTGTAAGTGATTGTATCTGTGGGAAACGTCGCGTCACTGAGGGACACACGTATGTACGTGGTGTAGTACGGAAACCGTACAGCCCAGTTTCATCAAACCCGGGATTTAGTAATCTACCGAGATTTATGAACGCCGGTTCATCCCTTCGTTCCTCTACCMCCCCCCCCCCTTTTCTATCTCTCTCTCTCTCTCTATGTCTCTGTCTTTGTCTCTCCCTTTTTCCTCCCCCCACTGATCGTACCATTTCACTTCTCCCTCCCTCTCATTCCACACTTTTCGCGTCTCCATACAATTTCTTCCCTATGCAATGAAACTCTCCGAGCTTTAGATCCTTTTTGGATTTTTATCGTTCCCATAATCGAAGTCAAGAAGTTCGATGGTATACCAGACAAAATCGTTTCACTTAGAATCTTCCATCTCTCTTTCTCTCTCTCTCTCACTTTTTATCTTTTTTTATTTCTTTCTATGGGGAACACTTTTGATAACTTCTTCATGAATCTTTTCATCTTCTACACTTATTCATCTCCTTCATCTTCATCTTCTTCTTCTTCTTTAAAAAGGAAAATGAACAAAAAAAATGAAATAAAAAGCGTTAGTTAAGGAGGTTTCCCACCACCACCACCCCCCCGGGATGCTCCTCGACGTTTCAACCGTGGAAACATAAATAGAGAATAAAGTTTCGTCGACATTGAGCCCGTGCCGCGCGCGTCTTTGGGCTTATAAAGTATGCGTAAAGGATCGAGTGTAGAGAGAGAGAGAGAGAGAGAGAGAGAGAAAGAGAGATAAAGATATACTTTAAAGGGGGTTGAAAGGAAACCGTAAGCCACCGAAGAAGGGGTTACCGATGCCAGAGAACGAGCCTTTCAGAGACGATAACGTGGCTGCTGCTTTCGAAAAGGATAACGTTCTAAGAGAGTGAGAGTAAAGCATGAGAGAGAAAACGAGAAGAGAGAGAGAGAAAGAGAGAGAGAGAGAGAGAAGTTGCACAAGCCTAGGGATTTTAGTTTGTTCAAGTAAATTATATTCAGCATGGTGGATCTCTAACTCTATCTTTCTCTCTTACTCTTTCCATCCATCCATCCATCTATCCATCCATCTATCCATCTCTATTTCTATCTCTATCTCTATCTACTTTTCGCGTCACTCATGACGTAAATTGGAGACTTCTGGTTCCACGTTGGTTCTTCCCTAACTTCTCGTCGTTTTGTCAATCTCCTCTCTCTCTCTCTTTCATTTTCTCCATCTACCTAGCAAATTCTCTACTTGCCTATCATGAATTATTAATTAATTGTTTCAACTAACAGCGTAATTTATTATTCAACTCGTAACGACATCCGTACCGCGGTCGACACGCTGATTCCAAGTGCAACGGATCGTGGACGAACGATCGTTGCCGAACAAAGCGAGAACGCGAATTGCAAATGAAACGCGTTTATTTGTTCGTCAGAATTTCAAACTCCTCTCTCGCGCGCTTGTTCGTTCACATATACACACACACATATATAAATAAATATATATATATATATACGTTTAGTAACTCAAAGTTACCGATGGGTGCACGTAATCCTCGTCACGTTCGAAATTCGCATGGAAATTAGAAATAATAATAATATCGATGTTATATTATTGACACGCAACGAGTAGAATAATAATAATAATAATAATAATAATAATAATAATTTAAAAGAAGAAATGGGAAACATTAATCAAATGTGTAAATAATTAACGTAGCTTGTAAAAAAAAAAAAAGAAAAAACCAATTTCGACCATCAACCAAAACCGAAGGTTCTTCTTGCTTGCTTGCTTCCTTGCTTGCATTGCTTGTTCGAGCAAATTAATATTTACTTTTCCTGTCACCCCGATCAACCAACCAAATCAGCGTACTCTTACTCGCTTATTAATGAATAACCCAACCCTTTCCGACTACCTTTGCCCTTTCCGTTTCTCTCTCTCTCTCTCTCTGTGTGTGTGTATACATGTCTCTCTCATTCTTCAGCTGTTAGTGGGCTCCCTTCAGAAGACCTTCTCGTCTTCCACCTTCCTCGATTAGCAAGCACGCAAGCCGCAAACTTTGATAACCGGCCAACCAATTTCCGGTTGCGGTTCGTCGGTCTGTCAGTCTGTATTGCTTACCTCAATTTCTTCAAACGATACCTACAGATACTTAGGATTGACGTTAACGCTAATTTGTTCAAAGAGACAAGCACGCTGATTGATTGAAATTGCATCGTTTAATATCGTGATAGTTTTATCCCTCATACCCCCCATACCCACCCTTCGCCCCTTAACACCCATATACATCATTCCATTGCCTATCTCGCGTATATATTTTCAACGAGATACTACTTTTCATAGAAGAGCCTATTTAAAAAAGCAAAAGAACTATCGATTCCGATTCGGAATCGGATTACGTTGGTTCGAAAGAGAAGCTTTTAGGATCTCTTCAACGGTGTGTGTGTATAAGTATGGGTGTGTGTGAGTATGTGTGTTTCTATAGCGACATTCGTTGATGTTCCATTTTAATCTCTACAAATTGAAGCAGTCTTCGTAGAAAAAGAGAAAGAGAGAGAGAGAGAGAGAAAGATTTCGGTCGCTTCGCCGATTAAATCTGTCGAGCCCAAATCATTTTCTTTCATCCTTTATTTTCCTCCTATCTATTTTTCTATTTTCTTTGTTTTTCTTTGTTTTATTTTTGGTTCTCTCCTATGTCGACCGACACGTATCATTCGCGATGAAACTAACGATCGATTTAAAATGAAGAGGAGACTAGGGGAGTAGGAGTAGGCTGCGATTGTGGAAAGAGGGGGTGGAAAAGAGAGGAAGTAGTAAAGAAAAAAAAAAAGGGTGGCTTGTTAACTATTCCCTGAAAATCGTTTTACAAAGTAAAATCGTTCGATAATAGAGAAGCCCAATGTGCAACAAGCTTGAATTTCTTCTCTAAACCCCCCCGTGTGATTTCTTTTATTTTTTCTTTTTTTTTTTATTCCTTTCCTCCTTCCTTCCTTCCTTTCTTTCTTTCTTTCTTTCTTTGAACTTTTATGGCGTTAATATAAGTGTTCTCTCTCTCTCTCTCTCTTGAAAGGTTGAGGAGAGAAAAGTGACTTGGTGGTAAAACATAAGGTATATATGGGCTCGCGTGACGGCCACCATCGGCCGTCGCTGATTGTTTGAGCTAAGCAGTATGATGAGTACCAACCAACCAACCAACCAACCAAACCAAACCAAACCAAACCAACCCCGCTGCCGACGTTACTCGCTTGACGTGACGGCAACCATTACGTTGGAAGCACTTAATTATAATATCGCCCAGAATTAAACTGTACCCGTAGCGAGTACGTGCTTGTACCGCAATTATGGCTAGGTTCTCGTTATTACACGCAAAACCCGTTCCGAATTCCTGGCGCTTCTTTACGCGTGACTCTAACACGTGAATCACCGCGAGAACGAGCTTGACGCACGTCCCACGATAATAACGCTACCTGTTACTAAATAAATCAACCAAATCTTATCGTTTTTACAAACTTAACATTTACAACTTCATTTCTTAATATATTTCTTAATGTATAACATATTTATTATTACATTTTATCGAGAGATTTTTTTTCTTTTCAATTAATTATCTAATTATTATTATTATTATTTAAATGGTTTTTTTTATCGATCAATTTGTCTTGAATACTAATCAACGTGTTTTCTTGAGTACATTGATATAATCAAAATAATAATGAATCGTTTTGTTATTGTCAATGTTAAATCGTCCTGCACGCATAATTTTACTATCATTTTATTGTCTGTAAAGAAAGATAATATTAAAATGTTAAAACTTTACTTTGAAATTGCATAATAGATTGCTTGTGTAAAATTTACTTTAAAAATATTAATTTAAAACCCACGAACCTTTTACTTCACCCTAATAAAATAAAAGAAATAATACATAACTCCAGTATAAAATAAATATAAGATAAAAAATACCATGCGTGTGTGTGTGTGTGTAAGATTTAATAAGAATAAAAACCTAAAATTTTGTTGATACGATCTAATACACAGGATGATATAAAAATCGTATTTAACCAAAAGATTCGTACGATGATATGGAATTACAGTTGTACGAACTATCTAATATTACATCTTGCATTAAAAATCTCTCATACGATAAATATTAATGAAAATACAATAAAAAGCATCATGTCAGGTTCATCAGAACCTGTATAAAATATATATTAGTTAAATCGTTCGTCAACTAACTTGGTTATCGTTCATATCATAAATAAAACCTAATGGACGATTTAGATCCTTTATTTACAAGATGCAATCTGAAGTTATCTTTATTTTTATTTTTTGTCTTCTGAAGTGCCGATAAAAAGAGGCAAGCGGTACGTACGTAGTTTTCGGGGTAGGATCAAGGAAGGACGATTTTTCATCTCCGTACATAGAACTCGAAGTCAACCTTATCTCTTTGGCTTTATTTCAGTGGGAATAGGCGAAATCCCACGTTCTTTATGAGGGCTGTCAGGGATGTCGTGACTCGTGAACGGTGCCCGGATCATCCAGAGATAACAGGCTGACACTGGGATGAGAAAAAAATTAGCGATGTACGGCTGGTAATCCTGTTCAACTGGGAGAGGAGAACGTATCGTATCGAATGGGTGATCCACGTGACGGGAAACGTGTCGAGAATTATGCTACCATCCCCGACTGAGTTTCGCCAATAGATCATTAAGTTGTATTACGGGTGTATTATGACAAGACACCCGTTAAAACGGCCTCTGGACCCTGCCAGATCTCGATTACAGGGAGAAGAGAACAGGGGCGGCTTTCTCGTTTTTCCACCCGGTTACGTCACTTCAAAAAAGAAACGTTTCATCGTCGTCACCACACTTGCAAATAGGATATAACGCGTGAATTAACATTTATTTTTTTTTCTAGCCAATATCATTTATATTTCATATCTTTACAAAATATTAGAAATTATTCGCGTGTTAATTATTAATACAGAAAAAACAAACAGAAAATTGTTATACGAATCAGAGAATATTTTTGTGTGTAGAATTATTATATTATATATTGAAATAAAGAGAAAAATATGTGTGACAAAAATAAGGGGGGGGGGGGGAAGAAAATAATAGGTAATTGTGAAATAAGAATAAATGGCGTCCTTTTTTTTTTGTAATCGATGGATTAAACGAGTAGGATTGTAGCACAATCGTAAAGAGGAATATTCGTCGAGCGTTGATCGGCCACGCGTAAGATAAACGCATATTATGTAGATTAGGGGTGTCGAGGATCAGATATCCAGGGCATTTAATAATGCTGTTCCTGTCAAAACACACAGCGGAACCAACTGAGGGTATAATGCAGATAAATTGCTCCACGAGGAAGAACCGAAGGAGGGGAGAGAGAAAAGAGAGACAACGAAATAGAATGAGTGAGCGAGTGAGTGAAAAAGAGGGAGAAGTTTGAACGTCACAGTCGTGGGGGTTGGGGGTTAAGGGGGGAGTTTAGGGGGTGGCAGTTCGGGGCAAGAGGCGTAACTCCCTTGCAACCCTCGTCGTCGACTATTATTTGTTACCATCACCGATCGTATATAGGGGCTGTTTTAATATGAAGCCGGTGGTGCCCAGACCAAAGATTTGCACGTAACTGTGTAAACAAACCGGGAGATCCGTGACCGCACACCCGTAAAACTGAAAGAATGGAAGATAATATCGGTGATGATACGTTTCTTACGAAATAAATAAATCTATAAGTGTGTGTATTTTAAAGTATATATATTATACCTTAAGTGATATATATTATTTAATACTTATTAAGTGATATATAATATATTATATATTATATAAAGAAAAATATGATTTCAATCTATAACAAACAATGATATTAATTGGTTTATTTTGTTAGAATACGAATAAAAGGATATAGGATTTTGAAAGAATTGATAATAAACGGTAGCTATGGTAGAGAGATTTAAACTGAAGAGATAGTTGACTCGAACGAAGAAGGATCGTCAACGATCCTAGTAGTAGTAATAGTAGTAGTAGTCCTTGTCCTTGTCGTAGTCGTCTCTGGCGCAGTCGTCTCTCCACCCTACAGTGATGTCTAATATAGCAGAAGGCCTAGATGATGAGACTTTGCCCCGCCTCAGTTCAGTTCAGCTCAGGTATTAGATTATGAATATTCATGGCGGTGTGTCTGCGCGGTGCTTCATTACACCCACCCTTCTATCCTTCTACCTCGGTCTTTCTCTCTTTCTACCCCCTCTGAACCTTCGAGCTATCTCACGGCTGAACCTCACCCACCCACCCACTCACCCACCCTTCCTATCTTCCTTCCTACCTTCCTTCCTTCCTTCCTTCCTTCTTCGCTCAGCTCCTCATCCGGCTGAACTACGTCAATCAATATGCAACACCAAGTCGAGCTTTGCTTATCTTCCACGGTTTCACCGAATTCTCGCGAATATATTCCGAAAGGTTCAGTTTCTCAAGTCGTCGACCTTACAAAACGATCCCCCCCCATTTAAAAGCTCACGAGTTATGGATCCAGTTCGAGTATTTTCAACTCGAATAGAAGATTCTAATGTGTTGGGAATTTAAACGGCAAATCGTTAAAATACATTTAAAAGTATGAACGTTCTGTGGCTCATGAAACAGAATATTTATAAGACAATGATCAATTTATTCGGATATTTGTTAAGTTTATTATTTCTAACACCAAATTAAACAGACACGTACGATTTTGTTTCACATATTATTTTGTTAATGATTATAATAATATACTTAGTTAGAAAGTTAACATAACGAAATGATTAATATTATTCATTTTTTAACAAAATAATTAGAGTAAATTTTTAATATTAATCAACTCAATAATAAAAACTAACGAAAAGTTTGTAGACTACCAATCAACTTTAATAGTGTCAAACCTATTAAATGCGTTAATATTTGAGATCTATAATAATAAAGATAAACAATTTGAAAATGTATTAAATAAAAGTATTCGGCAAACGATTTCAAAGTTTTGGACGGTAGGGAAGATAATTCTGTTGTATATTTTGGATAATAAATAAATCCTTACATCTAATAAATAATATAGGAAGAAAGAGTGGACGAGAAGTCGATATTTCGATAAAATTTCTATATCGCCGTCTATTCGATAGATAAAATCGACTACTCGGTTTAAATATGCTTAAACAAGTCCATTAACTGTTGACAGTGACGATCCAAATTTGCTGCACAATAGACCATTTCTTTTCTCTACAATATGCAACGCAGAGATTCGCAATCTCTGAATGCGTTTGATGAACTGCAATAATTATAGAAATGCCGGGTACCTTAATTAAGATAAATAAGGTAGAAGTGAAGGACGGATTGTCCGGTGTCAGTAATCCAAAAATACCAATTTAATACTAAATCCAACCCTCTTTCCTCTTTCTTTATTTCTTTCTCTCTCTTTCTCTCTCTCTTTTTCTCTTTATCTAGTATACACACACGTATCTCACATACGACTCTAATAATAAGTTTCAACTTCAAACAGTAGAGAAAAACTTTAACGTTTAATTCCGTGCGAAGGAAAAGGAATGAAATTCTGTGAAGTTTTAAAAAGGGAAGGGTTCAAGTGTTCTCGCAGTGTGACACCTGAGGCGAGAAGGGGTTAAAGCGTTAGAAGCCACCAAAAAGGCACACGTGCACGAGGGTGGGGTGTCGAGTCATGCACACGTATCACCTACTATACCAACATATACCAACACGTTTACATATATATACAACGATATGTGTGTGTGTGGGGGGTGGTAGAGGGGTTAAAACGACTCGTACGAGGATGGTGCCCTATTAGTGGTGACACGTACGGTGTTGTCTTCGTGATAGTTGTCGTATTCCCATAGACACAGAATATAGTACGTTGTATTAGTCACATGGTACGTGCGGATCGTCAGCCAGATTTAACGTGAGCACCCTACTGCCGATGGAATTAATAAAGCGCGGCTAAGCAATCTGCTCCTACGTAGAGGAATACAGACTCGAATAACCACCCCGTTGGCAATATAGGAAAGTGGGAACTGGTAGGAAAGCCAGTAAGTTCCAGCAAGTAACCCCCCGTCGCGAACAGCTCCGCGTTCGTCTATGGGACCTGCATGATTTGATTAGCCTCAGATTGACCCCACGACACATTCTCTTCTCTTTTCATTCTCTCTCTTTCTCTCTCTCMCTCTCTCTCTCTTTATTTCTTTTTCTATCTCTTAGGTTGAGCTATGAGCACCATGCGGAGTCTAATCACTCACGAGGCTCCTTTTTACTTCATCCTTCCTACTATACTAGTCAGTCACCCTCCGATCTACACGTCCCCCGTTCAACCTCCTCCCCCCAGCCCCCACCCCCGCCCCTTTTCCTCCTTTTAGCCCTCCGCACCATTAGTCTTATGCCCGGCACTTTATGTCGGGAAATTTGCAATCTTTCCATTTAATATATCGACGCTCACGGATCCAGGATGGGAGGCATACCATTTGAATACATTAGCTAGCTAGCTAGCTAGCTGGATACCCAAGCTGAGAAACCCACTCCTTTACTTTCGGTACTACGACGTGGGTGTCATAGTGGGTGTAACGTAAGCTACGGTTAGAGACTATAACAATGGAAATGCTCCTCTTTTTTTCATTTTCTTACCGATTTTAACATTGTCTCGATATGGGTTCAATTTTGTTATAATATTTTCTTATCTTTTTAAATATATTATTATAAAAATTGGATTATTCTCATACAAAAGGATAGAAAAGAAAAGTGTTCTCTAGTTCATCGAAAAGTTTGTTATTAATATTCGACACCTGCGTTTTTAATATTGATAAACAGAAAAAAGAAAAAAAGAATGTTAACTTCCGCTCGCTTACACCATGAACAGTCGAAACGATGGACCCTCTCTATTGTTCCCTATTATGATGGTAATGTTCGTGCAACTCGCGTATTACTTCGAACGATTCGAAGGGAACGAACCTATGCGCATATACACGTACACTGACACACCAGGACACATACACAGATGGATGTTCACGGGCATACGCGTGAAATGAATGGAGAAAGTCAGGGGTTAATTTGGAACAACGAGTATAAGTGTAGTTAATATTGGATATGAAGGGACTGACTACTATCCTAGTCAGGGTGGCAATCCACCCCGATTGAAGAGAAAATCGTGTCACCGGACACACCCCCACTCCCACCCCACACCCCCATCCCCATCCCTTCATTGCAATCGAGACTCATATTCCACATCTGTTCCGATACGCTTATTAGCGAGACTCATCGTGGACTAACGTTACTACGATACTTGCAATTATTACCGCACGAAAGATTTTTAACAATGAAAGAGAAATAGAAAAAGAAAAAAAAAAAGAAAAATATATATCCTTATTTAATTTTATACTCTTCAGAGACGCGAAAATTTGTTTTCAATGAAAAGAAAATCCTTTTTTCTTTTTTTATTTGATTCTTCCCTGAGTTCATATTATCTGATCAAAAAAAATTATTCAACGAGTCGGACGTAAACAAAATTGAAACAAAAATAGTATTGAACGAATAAGAGACTAATCATTTTGTTATAATTAACCCTTTGAGAGTGCTATGGACGCATATATGCGTTTGGTATCAATGTAAATGTAAAATAATGTAATATTTTTGTTATATCTTGTCAGATGAAAATAATATTGTGAGAAAAGAAAAATTGTAATTATTAAATATAATTTATTAATATTAATATCTGTGGTCACATTAATAATAAATTATTTCATTCGTAGAAAACACTCTTCAGTTAAAAGTATTCAGCACTCAAAGGGTTAATTTCGATTATCGTATCTATCCAAACGTTATTTTTAATATTCGTAAAACGAACCAATCCAAGTGATCGATCATCATTTATATATGCATCAATGTTCTTAAAAAAAAAAGAAAAAAAATAAGGCTATTATTTTGAAACTTTACTTACAATCTACAATGGATTGTTTTTGTCAAATTTCCTTTTAGGAAATATTAATTTTTGAAAAACGCAGTTGAACTTATGATTCAACCTAATAAAAGAACAAAAACTAATATATTAAATCGAACAAATGTTTATAGATTTAACAAATATCGGTTAAAAAATGATTCCTCGTTAAACCACCCCCCCCTGTACGTTTGGATTCTTACGAGACGTAGGAAAAAAGTTTACGGGGGGGAGGTTGGTTGGTTAGGGCAAAATTCGGACTTGGGGGTGGCTACGTATAATTCGATTAGACGTTAGGTTGCCTTGTAAAGGTAGTAGGAAAAGAAGAGTCAGACGGTAACACAAAGACGAAGGAAGAAACTCCATGAACCTTCATTATGTTACCTTTAGCCATTCGGTCGTCCGACATTAGTGTTGGTCGTAACAGTTTTCTCCGCTAAATTAAAGAAGCTAAATAGACGCTGGATGACCTTAAAGGTACTCTATCTCTCACTCTCTCTCTCTCTCTCTCTCTCACACACACTCTCTTTCTATCTCTGACATATTTTTTTTATTACACTTTAACCGAATGTTAACATTACTTGCAATCTGTTCCCGACTGTCTTAACGATTCTTAGATACAATTCTAACGTAATAAAATTCAATAAATTATCATGAATGTGTATTTTTGAAAAATAAATGGCTGATATTTAGACACGAGTCGTAGGTATATTTAAAAAAAAAAGAAATATCAATCGAAGAGATATAAATTGTTACGAACTTTTCAGGATAAGTTTAAATCGAGTGGTTTAATTACCCGACATTGTGATCAATTTAATAATCGGGATTAACTTTACGAGCATTCTAGACGATATTTTAACGGTTTCGTTCGAACCGAACGTGTTCAATTTTAGGAAATATTCGAGTATTTTGTATTAAATTCTACGAGTTGTTTAACGAAAAATAACCGACGTTAAACAACAACCTATAATACCGTTGTTCTTCGTGTCCGTTGAAAATAACAAACTAAAACTATTCGCGTAATTAGTTACGAGTATTGGAAAATATTTCAAAATGTTAAACATTAAAGACTCCAAGAGAATATACACTATAATAAATAGAAAACAAAAAGAAATATAATAGGTGAAAAATATTAGAGAATAAATGAAAGAATAAAAGAACGCGAAAGTAAAGAAGAAGCGTAATTAGTTACGAGTATTGGAAAATATTTCAAAATGTTAAACACTAAAGACTCCAAGAGAATATACTGCAGTAAACAAAAATATAATAGGTGAAAAATATTATAAAAAGAATAAAAAAAATAGAAGAACGAAAGTAAAGGAAAAGCATAATTAATTACAAGTATTAAAAATAATTCAAAATTTAAACACTAAAAACTCCAAAAGAATATACTATAGTAAACAAAAATATAATAGGGGTGAAAAATATTATAGAAAGAATAAAAAAAAATAAAAGAACAAAAGTAAAAGAAAAGCATAATTAATTACAAATATTAAAAAATATTTCAAAACGTTAAACACTAAAGACTCCAAGAGAATATACTATATAGTAAACAAAAATATAATAAGTGAAAAATATTATAGAAAGAATAAAAAAAAATAAAAGAACGAAAGTAAAGGAAAAAGAGAGACAAAGTTTTCGTCCGATAGGAGAATACTCTCTTTAACTGTTGCCAAATGGCCGCACGGAAGAAGCGTATACGAAAGGGCGGAAAGGGGGTATGGGGGTTGTCGAAAGGGGGATGCAGGGCGACTGAGGCAAAGGAGGAAAAAGGGGCGAAGGGAAGAAGGGGTGGCAAAGGGGGGTTGCCGAGAGAAGGGTAGAGAACCAGAGAGAAAGGATCTGTGAAAAATGGAGACGTCGCTCGGAGGGAAACACTAGCTCGTTCGCATCATATATTGTCCGAACGGTAGAGAGGAGAGAGAGAGAGAGAGAGAGAGAGGGAGAGAGAGAGAGAGAACTGGCAAAAGAGAGCGTAGGCATTGGACGAATCATTCGTTGGCCACGCAAGATGGCCGTTCAGAAGGAAGTAAGAGAGGAGGAGGAGGAGGAGGAAAAGGAGGTGGAGGAGGAGGAAGAGGAAAAATAGGGAGGGAGGGAAAAGATAGAGATAGAAAGAGAGAATAGGGTAGGGTGACAATTTTGAGAGAAGGAACTATATTGCCATAAAGAAAATTACTTTATACTAACGAAGAAACATTCGATATCGCAAATCCCCTTTTACAATACAAAATATATATATATATATATATATATATATATATATGTATGTATGTATGTACATATTTATTTGTCAGGAAAAAATAACGTTCTTCTTATTCTTCTTCTTTTTATTCTATTAAAAAAGAAAAAAAGTAAACACGTCTGAGTAAAAATATTCGAAGAAAATAAAGTCAAAAGTGGTAGTATGCTTGACACGATAGTATCGCGATGTTAAAGTTCAGAAACAAGTGGTAAGTAAGTAAGTAAGTAAGTAAGTAAGTAAGTAAGTAAGTAAGTAAGAAAGAAAGAAATAACTGGTCCCAAAAGTTTCCATCAAGCAAGAACGGAAACATCGAAATAGTTGTTGTTACGAACAAGAAATAAAAAGAAGAATGTGCGACAAAATAGCGGTGAAAGATCGATTGGGGGTAGGAATATTATTGTCAAGAAATCGATCATCTCTCAAAAGATCATGGCTTAAGATAAGTCTCGTCCAAGAATGGGAATACATTCGGGTAACAGGACGATGATTTGTGAAACGGTCCAGTCAGCAAGTATGCCAGAATGTGTATGGTTCGCGCAAGCGCAACCCCTTTTTCCCGACGACCCCGTGTATTGACGCGGTGGTCACTAGGAGAACTAGAACCCTCACTGACCAGAGAGAACGGTAGCAGGAGCAACGGCACGGCACCCCTCTGTTCCGTTCACCGTCGACGGAGAAAGCTGTATGTCTTACGGAATGTCTATGATGCCTTCCCGAAACCTCCCCCCATCCCCCATTCTCCCTCCTTCCTCCTCCAAGAGAGTTTCAACCCACCCACCCACGATAACCCTCCTATTCTCCTTTAACACATAGAAAACGGATCCTTCTATACGCGTAGAACCAAACGACACGTATATACGCTTTTGCTAAAACGTGCAAAAGAAAGAGATAGAGAATCTACGTCTTAGTGTATGTGCATCTCTGTCTCTCTCTCTGTGTCTCTGTGTGTGTGTGTGGGTGTGGGTGTGTGTATGAGAGAGAAAGACAGCAATATAGTCTCTTATTCCTTGTCCATCGTGTAGGGTGGTGGTTTTCAACCAAACGCGCCCGTCTCTTTCTCACCGTAGCAACGTTTCCTCCAACAGCCACACGCTCCTGACAAGTGCGAGGCGACCATCCAATAACCCGCACTGGTCACTACCCATCCCCCTTACCCACCCCCTCTACCCCCATTCCCCTCTTCCTGTGGTTCTGCGACCGGTCAAGTTATTGAGGACCTGGAGGAATTAGGAAACGCTCCTTTTGTCTCTCTCTCTCTCTCTCTCTTTCTCTCTTTCTCTTCATCCTTTCTTCCTTCCTTCCTTCCTTCCTTTCGTTATGACCATCCACCAAGAAATACCAAGAATTTCTTGTGGTTCCTTCTCGTTTCTACGAAACGACTCTTACGCGCTTGTCCTCGTATGTACAATATATGTATACACGAAGAGGTATTATTTCTCTACCAACGTTTTAAAACCTGCCTGACTTATTTTTCAAATAACATTTCTTCGAGCCTTTACTTTCTTCATTGGTTTTTCGTTTTTTATTTTCTTTTTTTTTTTTTTTTTCTTCATTTTAAAAGAAAACGCCACCGACGTACATTTCGACGTTTTCAAATTGTCCAATTTGAAAAACATCGTAAGTGGGAAGAGGAAGAGGAGGAAAAGAAAAAGTAAAAAAAGAGGAAGAAAGAATTGTACAACTTTGGGACATGAGAAAAAAAAAGTATTTTGACTCGGTCGGTGGGGGAGGGGGAAGGGGGATGATAATGCGTAGTGGACGAATCGCGTAGATCCGAGAAGATCGATCAATCGCGGTATATACCGTAGAACAATTTTATTTGTCGTAAATTAGATTACTTTTTTTGCAAAGTTTACGAAGGTGTGATAGGGGTTTGAAAAAAAAAGAAAAAAACGTTGCGCCAGTTGTAAACTCCTAAGAACCAAGGACTAAAAAGGACCGGTGGATTTAAGGAAAGTAGTATCGCTGACGTGGTTCAATACGTGTTGAGAAATTCTAATGACATTTTTAAAAACAAGAAAGATTTTCATATACAAACTTATCTTTTCTCGATTAACAAATCGAACTCTGGTACAATTCTCTAGTAATAGTAGAAAACAAAAATAAAAGAAACGAGAATATTCCTAATTCTAATAAAACTTAAAAGCAACATAAAAATACGTTATGCACGGTTGATAATTGTCCACCCACCAGCTGACCTGAAAAAAGATTATCATCAGCAAAAAGGAAAACTATTCCACGTGGATAGAATAAAGGACACGATGAGTAACGTTGAAAGGATCGAGGTCCTAGGAAAAAGATAAGATGACAGAGAGACAAACAGACAGTCAGACAAAAAGAGAAAGAAAGTGAGAAAGAGATAGTAGGATTCCTTCTGCGAAGAAAATGATGCGTGGGTGACAAATCAGTCGATTGAGCCGCGATACCCTCAGTCGTTGGACCGGGCAACAGAGCAGGCTGTTGTAGCGTTGTAGAGGTGCCGTGCTGAACAGAGAACAGAGAACAGAGAACACAAAGAGAAAGAGAGAAGAGAAACCAAGGAAAGAGAACGAGAGAGAGAAATAGGTAGGAGGAGGAGGAGGAGGAGGAAGAAGAGGATGAGAATGAGGAAGGAGGAGGGTGGTCGGGAGACGAAACGAGAAGGTGGTGCTGGAGGAGGATGAGGAGAAGAGGGAGGACAGTGGGATGGCTGGATGGGTAGCATCGGATTCTATCTTCACGTATTGATCAACGCCTCGCCACCCTCTCTCTCTCTCTCTTTCTCTCTGTTTCTCTCACTCTCTGTAGAAGCGTACGATGGGGGTGAAGCCCCGATCACCATCCCCCGCAGCTGGTGGCCGCAGCTACGGCCACTGGACCGACCGCCGGACTTGCTGGTTGCTTGCGCGTGTGCGTAGCCATATAAATGCGCCTCATCTCGGACATTTCTGTCTCTGTAACTGTCCGCGCACACGTACCTCTACTCACCACTCTCCTCCAACCCCTTCGCCCACTCACTCAAAATCTCTCTCTCTCTCTTTCTCTCCTACTGCCAGTGTACTTGCTCACCCGTTAGACCGTGTGTATGTAGCTCTATGGTATTCAAGAATGACCCTTGTCTCTCTCTCTCTCTCTCTCTCTCTGTTTGTCTGTCTCGTATTTGGTTCTCTTTCTCATTTTCTCTTCCTAATTCAAGATTATCAGGAATGGTAAATGTTCGGAATCGTGACCGCCTTTGCTGCCGTCGCCAGCTCTCCAACCAGTTCGATTGGTTAACAAAGTGATTACTTCGAGAATTGGTCTATATTTAATGAATATATTGACAGACGAATTATTCTAACTTGTAATATTTGTTTATATATATATATATTTATTTAGATTTTATTTTAAAAACGATAGTAATAGAGTTTAGGAAGGGGGGGGGGGGTTTAACGTTGTTAAACTAGCCTGCGTCCGTCCAAATTTTTGTTCACTTTCAATTGTCTTTATCCGGTGGCCGGCGAAGCGTAGCTGCGACACCAGGGATAACAAAAGTTTTTTACAGGATATTAGTGTGGAAAAAACAAGTGATTCGACAAAGATGGAGAGAGAGAGAGAGAAAGAGAGTGTACGGAAGTTGGGTGGTGGAGGAGGTGGGATTAACGCGACAGAAGGGTCGACGAGACTGTTATCCAGAATTTTCCGGGCAGACAGAGGAAAATGGCAGTCCGGTAACGGGGTGCGCCGTGAAAGGAAAGTTAAATCCCTTTACAGTTTATACGACAAGCACGGCTGTTCCCAACTTAGCTGGTTTAGGGTCATAAACTTTACTCGGGCATGCAGAGGAAAGCGCATTTATAACAAACGTAACGCGTCGTCCGTTTAGCTAAATAATTAAAAGATACGAGCGAGAAGTACACCCTTACATTTTCTCTCTCTCTCTCTCTCTCTCTCTCTCTCTCTCTATCTCTTTCTCTTTCTCTCTCTTTCCTTCTCATGTACAAATCTAAATCCCAACCCTTCGCAGACCTTTTCTCTGCCTGACTAAGTCACATTGTTTTGCTCTCAAAGCCATCTATTCAATCTATAGGAATAAAACTCTGACGAAAAAAAAAAAAAAAAAAGGGAAAAAAGGAAAAAAAAAAAAGAAGAAAGAAAAATCTCTGTTAACAAGGTGGTGTCGAAAAGGGTTCAAATTTCCGCGCCTCTTTTCCAACGTCCGAAACTCACCGAAGGGACAATAAAAAAAAAGAACGAAAAAACAAACAAACAACGACAAAATAAAGGAATACCTCCTCCTATATGGGGGATAAAAAGAAAAAAAAAGGGAAACAAATTTAAAACAAAAAACAAAGAGTAAATGAGACAAGAAAAAGAAGAATAAGAAGAAAAAAAAATGGTTGAATTTATCGTACTGTGTCATATTGGAATTGGGGAAAGAGAATAAACGCTGTTGGTTACTTTTTGGGGTGTACAATTTCTAGGGAATAAATTGACAGAGAGAAAGAGAAAGAGTCCTCTTTTACGTTTTTACCTAGTACACGTTTTCATACTTTCGTGAGAAAATGTCTTTGCTAACGTTTAGCTGTTGGGTTTTTATTCTCCCTCCCTCTCCCTGCGCCCCATTGAGGAAAGGCTTGCTTGGCTAGAGAGATCGAAGAGAGGAGACCGAAAAACGTCGAAAAGCGGTCGGTTTATACAGAGCAGTAGAGCAGACAATGCACACGAGGCGAGCGACCGGTCGCTATCCGCCTATTTGATGTTAGTACAACAGCGGCGCCGTGTTTGCGTTGAGGCCCATATTGATTGCCACCCCTGTCGCCACCCCCTCGCTCTGGTGGTACAGCCACACCATATCGTGCGATACCACCCTCTCTCCCGCATACACCATAGAGAGATAGGCAGATAGATGGATAAAGAGAAGAGAGGAGAGGAGAGGAGAGAAGAGGAGATGAGAGGTGAGGTGAGGTGAGGTGAAGTGAGGAATCGAATGCTGGTGGGAAGAGGAGAGAAGAGAGGAGACGAACCAGGGGATTCGAGTAGATAGGAAGGAGTGAGACAGAGATAGTGAGATCCGTACTGTACGCGTACTTCCACGTATATCTATCTATATATATATATATGTATATATATATATGTATATATAGATATATATATATATAGACGAACCTCTGCTGCCTGCCTGTTCCATGCACAGTTTGGCCGGCAGGTATACCAGCAACTAGTTACTACTACGTCAGCCAAGCGATATTAACAGCGACAGCATCGTTGTCAGCCACAGCGCCGCCACTCGGGATTAACATAAAGCTAACGTTGGCCCTCCCTCTTACACTGCGACGCCCTAAACCGACTCATCAGCGCTCTGATGACCCTGCGCTTATCATCCTGCTCTCTCTCTCTCTCTCTATCTATCTCTATTTCTATCTCTATCTCTCTGTATCTTTGTCTATTCCTATTTATCTGTGTATCTATCTGTCTCTACCTATCTATCTTGCTCGGTTTCGCTTATTTCCAATTCTCCAAATTCTCGAGAATCGACATTTATCAGTTTTTTTGTGTTCACCACCTATCATAGATCTATACGATTAATTCATTGATTCATTTGAAATTAAAACGTTTTGCGAAATAACGAGTAGATTTTCAACGACCATTCGAAACATACTATAGAAAGAAGAAACCTCTACGCGCGTGTTGAACTCCTCTCTCGGTTTTGGAATCGATCGGTTTACGTAGAGAATACAACAAAGGAACAGGAACGAGGAACCCCGTTACAATTTATTCCAAAAGATCAACGTCGCATCTCATATCGTAAATGTCCTCCCTCCTCCACCCTTCTCATCCTCCTCCTCCTCCTCGTCCTCTCAAACTAACGGTAGGACTAAGGGATGAATAAAAAATAATAGAACAAGAGAAAAAGAGAACGCATTTTCCCTTCTTAAATTTTCTTTGACGAATTAAGAGAGGATGTAGCGACCACGAGAGAGGAGTTCACTTCGAAAGGATGTTTCCCTCCCTCCTCCTCTCCCCCCCTTCTCCCCCTCCTACCCCCGAACAAGGTGGCGGAGAGGCAAAAATTCGGTCCTGCGCTGAGGGAACAATAGCGGGAAATAAATTATGCAAGATTACAAAGAAGACAGACGGAGAACGGTGGAAGGGGAATACTTTATATTATCCGGGGCTAGTGGTAGCATAATTACCACCCGGTCCAAAACTCTGTCTCTCCCTTTTTTTTTACCCTCCTTTCTCTTCCTCATCATCTATCTCACTCTCTCTCTCTCTCTTTATTTCTGTCTCCGTCTGTCTTCCTTGTTTCCTTTCCAACTCGTAAAACAAACCAAAAGAGAGAGAGAGAGAGAAAAAGGTAGAAAGAAAAGGAGAAAGAAAATGGTCTTCATGAGATGCGAGCTGGTTCCTCCCGGTTAGCTCATTTCCCGTACCTTGTCATCTTTAGTATGATTTCCCCAACGTAAACATTCTAACTTTGGGTCCAGCGGGTAGTACGGGTAACTCCACCTTTTTAGTCGAATTTATATGATCATTAATGTTTCTACTATTTGTTTCTCTCTTTCTTTCTTCCTTTTTTCCTTTTTTTTTCTTTTGGTTTGATTGAAATAACGAAGATAAAGAACGAAATAGACAATCGTTTATTACAGTTGATCGATGCTAATGTTACGGGAAATGTGTTCTGAAACTTGGTGGAACAGTTCGAGAAATGAATTTCAATATTAGGGGTTGGCTTTGAGAACAAGCAAGCAAGCAAGAGAGAGAGAGAAACAGAAAGAGGAAGTTCACTTTGGTGGAATATGAGGCAGTACGATGAAGACGGCTTTCTTGTGCCAGCAAGAAGGAAAGGGTTGAGGGCTGATGGAAACGCAAGATGTTAATGAGGCTGGAGGGTTAGCATTCCTGGTGGCCTCCAAGACTCCCAAAGATTTCTCTTTTGGTGACGTCAAGATTCTGCTCTTCCACCTAGGTTCGTTCAATCTCGACGAACTCGTTCCTCTCCATTTTGCTTTTCCCTCTGACCGCGATATCCATTCTACATTATTACATTTATACCTTTAAACCCCGTTCCCATCACCACCACCACCACCCCCTACCCCTCTTTTTCTCTAAACTTTCCATCTAAACGAATCTTTTGTTCAATTGGTTAATATTTGTTTGCTTCCTGTTTTTCTTTTTTATTTCTTTTTTTTTTTTTTTTATTCCAAGGGATATCTCGCACAGGCCCCACAACAACCCTCGCTATAAGCTAAATTATTGTTCCTTTGGGGTGGAGCATACCGCGAGGGCGTATCATCCGACAGATATGATATCCCACATTTATGGGTTGGTCCAACGGATGAACGAACCAATAACGATCCACTGAAAGACCCCAACGGAATATCATAATCCAAAAGCACCTCCTCCCTTTCCTGCTTCATAAAAAGGGAGAACAAACTCTAAGGAATATATAAACCCCCGTCCCCCCCTTTATTCCCTTACGAATTACCTGTTCAATCTAAAATCATTTTTTTCCTTTCTCCTTGAACCTCGTTGACTTTTATAACTTTTTCTAAGATAAAAAAGAACACACATACACGCACGTATATATAAATAAAGGACAAGAGTATGAGAGAAAACACGAAAAGTCGGAATTAAATCTGTCAGTTGGAGAGAGAGAAAAAAAAGAGAGAGAGAGAGAGAGCAGCACGTCTCTGAATTATAATTTTCCGAGAGTTTAGGAAGATTGCAAACGTCAGGTACAGCGAGTCCCGCTTAAGACGTTTGAGCAGAGATGAGGGAACGGTTGCGGTTAAAACGAAGAACACGATGCCGAGGGAGATCAGCGGGTTACATTGAGAAAAAGAGAGAGAAAGAGAAAGAGAGAGAGAGAGAGAGAGAGAATCGCTGTCACAACCACACCAACCGTTACTTCTGCTCCGGTAAATTCAATGCTCGCGGTAGAATCGGTTGATCCATCCCGTTTACCTGACTCCGATCGCTTCTCAACGTTTTTTATTTTTCTTAAATACCCCAACCCAAGAATTTTTTCCTTTCCTTTGATTCTTTTTTCCATTTTTTTCTTTTTTTCCTATTCAAACGTTAGAAAAAAAAAATGGAAAAGAATAAATTTCATCCAAATGTTCCTAACAACGACTCCCCTATACCTATATTTTCGTTTCTTATCGAGAAGAAAGAGAAGAAGAAGAAGAAGAAAAAAAAGAGAACAAAGATGAAGATTGTTGTTTATCAGGTACGTTGGGTACTAAACAGGTGTCGGACGTGAGGGAGGGGGGTGGGATTTAAAATATAAATCTTGAAAAAACGACTACTAGTAGCATTTGCAAAAGGGAACTTTGCATAACTCAATCCCTATCTGAAAATACATAGGTAAACGCGTACGGTGCTTTCAAATAGTATAGTAGAGTTTAAGTCGCGATATCCGAGTTTGCTTGCTACCTACCTACCTACCAACTACCACTACCACTGCAACTGCAACTACCTACAACAACAACAACAACTAAGCTACGGCACCCTTTTAGGATGAAACGTGAAACGTTTGAGATGGAGAGAAAAGGCTAAATTCCGTGTTATGTAGGCGCGTGATGTAAGAGTGAAGTAAGAGAAGAGAAGTAAAAGAGAAGAAGAAGAAGAAGAAGAAGAAGAGAATCACGTTGGTTGTGTTCAGGGGGTTGGAGTTAGAAGAGTTTGAGGGAATGGGGTTGGGTGAGGGACGTCGTCGCGAGAGAGGCATTTCAGGCCACGTTATCTAAACGCGTCGAGTTTTCGTCGTAGGGAAAGGAAAGGGTGCTTGCTTGCTTGCTTGCTTCACGGGGAAGAGGTTTGCGAGTTAGTAGGAAAGAGGAATATAGAAAGGAGGAAGAGGAAAAGGAAAAGGAAAAGGAGGATGAGAACGAGGAAGGGCGGTCGCGAGTTCCCTGGCATTGCTTAGCCGTTTATTCTTCATAGCAATGCTTTCGAGGGTCCTTGTGGAGGGTGGCTGCGCGAAAAAGGAGAGCGGCAGTAACAGCAGCAGCAGCAGCAGCAGCAGCGGTGGCGGTGGCGGTGGCGGCTTGAGAGAAAGGAAGAGAAGGAAACTGAAGAAGAAGAAGAAGAAGAGGAGGAGGAGGAGGAAGATAGGAGAGGGGGTGAGATCAAGATATAACCACGGAGAGAATTACTTGCAGGCTCCAAGCCGCATTATATCCGCGCTGCTTCGGTGTGTTGGAAGGTCGGTATGAGACGAGTGGTGGAGGAGGAGGAGGAGGAGGAGGGCAAGTTGCGATAGAAGAGAATGTGAGAGAGAGAGAGAGAATAGTTGAGGGTTGGAGGTGGTGGTGGTGGTGGTGGTGGCGGACCAAGTGGGGGAGGTATAGTCGAGGAGCGGCTCTTTAATGGCCGGATCTCGGAAATTGTGCGCACATATATCTGCTGGCAGATTTATGAAAGTGCTTTTCTTCTGAAGTGGGGAAAGCTGCTGCTGCTGCTGCCGCTCTGCCGTCGCTGCTGTTGCTGCTGTTACTGCCAGTAACTCGGGGGTGGAGACGCCAGCAATGGAGGAGAAGGTGATGCCACCGCTACCACCGTTGCTGCTGCTGCTGCTGCTACTTCTGCTGGTGCTGGTGCTTCTGCTTCTGCTTCTGGTGGTGGTACATTGGTACTGATACTGATGCTAGTAGTGGTAGTAATGGTAGTAGTGGTAGTAGTACTATTGCTGATGGTAGAAGAGACGGCTGAAACGGAGAGGGGAGTAAATATACGTTCCACCTCAGCCTGGATCTCGAAGCTTCGTTTCTCTTCCTCCTCCCAGCCACCAAACCTCACCTCCAGACTCCCTCTCCCTTTTCCTCTCTCCCTCTCCTTCTTCTTTCTTTATCGTCGTCCTTCTCCTCCTACTTCTCCTCC
>NW_014569767.1:220553-273547 GCF_001313835.1 Polistes canadensis | reverse complement strand
TTTGTCAAATCAAAAAAGAAGATAAATATGAGTCATACTAGGTTAAAAAACTTGATTTCGTTTTATTTTATAATATAAGTTTATTCGAATCTTTTTTATTTGGTTCATTGTCCTTATTAAAAAATAGAACGTCTGTTTAATATTATAATAGAAAAATTAAAATATATGTTAACTCCTTGGCCTACACGATATCTGTCAATTGTGCGTGCCATAATAAACAAGAGAATCGGTCGCGCGCCGTGCCATTCATCTGTTCAGCCGCGTACTTGAACTGGCGCAAAATGTGTAACTTTCATGACATATGTTTTTTAGAGCAATGAAAGGAGTTGTGAAATAATAAACAATGTTTAGGTACAATTAATAATAAAAAAAAAAAAAATATATCGAATCACACTCGGCAATAGTGCCGCACTCCTCCCCACAACTATCAATATTAGATTTCCTTCTTCTTAGCATGATGGGTATAACAGTTTCTGAATTCTTTATACGAAGCTTTATTTGAAACGTGTGAACGTAACGAAGCTTTACGGGGAACTAAAATAACAGACCATCCAGTTGCACCAAAAACGAATGAAAAAACAAAATACTGACGTAACAATCAAAGAAAAAGTATTGGATGTGGAATAACTCCAATCGCTTGTTCGAATAATACGCGACATCTTATGCACCGATTCCTCACCATGAGCCTGACTCGTGGCTTTTGTTTATGGCACAAATTCTTTACCACGAGTTAGACTCGTGGTTTTCGCTTATGGCACAAATTCTTTACCACGAGTTAGACTCGTGGTTTTCGCTTATGGCACAAATTTTTCACCACGAGTCTGACTCGTGGTTATAGGCCAAAGGGTTAAATATATGTCAATTTATTATTTATTTATTTCCTCATCCTCTATAAACGATTGTGTCTTTTCTTTTAATGTTTATTTTGGGTTTAAAAAGAAAAATATTTTTCCAAATGAAGAAAAATGACATGAATGTTTGTTTCAATTCAATATTTATATTTTCATACAAGAGCATTTTCTCCACACAGGATAGATAAACTACTATTATATATAATAGGTAGTTTATCTTGCTTCCCTTGTAATTCTTAAAGTGTAGATAAGTTAGATGAAGTAGGAGGGGGGGGGAGAAAGATAAAAGAAAGTTAGTTCATATGGCTAACGGAAGTACTAGCCAAAATCGAATTAGATGTCGTGGGGGGGGGGGGCAACTGCTCGTAGAAACGCAGTGGCGTAAATAGCAAGTGCTTTTCAGGTTAATTTTTTTTATATCTTTTTTTTTCGTTAGGAAAGTTTTATATAAGGTTGCTTTTATAGGCGGAGTTCTCTTCTCTTCTTCTACCTTTTCTTCTTCGTTAAGATTCAATAAAGGTGCGTTCGCCTTTCTGTGCTTTCTCCTTGATAATATTATTTCTCGAACGTCGTCGAATTTTATAGTCAAGACACGAGGTCTGCAAAAGTAGACGGCAAACGACACATTATATAGATGTAGATCATGAAAAAAAAGAAATAGATAGATCTTCAAAGAAGTGTGGTGGGGGTCATTTATCTGGGAAAAAACCACCGCAATTAAATAGAAGTAAGATTTTCATTTTTATTTTTAATCAATTTGCTGTGTAGCGAACTTATAAAAAAATATGTAATACAGGTTATTAATTGCTGTTATAATATTTAAATTTTAATCAAATGACTTTTATTTTTTTTTTGTTTATTGAATTATTAATTGTATTACCAACGTTTATTTATTTATCGAATTTAATTGTGTAACAATGCGGAGAAATGAGAGGATATAATAAAATGTTTGTAGAGAGAACTGTAGAGAGAACTGATCCCTCAAACCGGTTAAAGGGGGAGAGTAATAAAGACCTATTTAATCGAAATCCATCGTATTTTAATTCAAAGTCCTCTGACAGACGTTTGTGCTAATCTGAGTTATTGATCATCGAATGAATTTGTAATGAAAAAAATCATTTTCTGATATCAAAGTTGGTGAATTTTTGTAATCATCTTCGCATGTTTATTTTTTAATAGTTTACTTTATTAATTATTATGTTAAAAATATACTTACTTATAACTCAAAGAGATAAGAAATTGAATTTAATGTTTTAGATTATTAGAATAAAATATTTCATTTACAGAAATTTCATTTGTTATTTGAATTATTTTATTTCAATTAAGGAATTCAGAATTTACTATTTAAAATAGTCTTCGAAATATTATTTCCATAAATATACCTCGCTCTGGAATATTCACTGTACTTGAACATTTAATTTATATTTATTTTATTTGCTAAAGCATTGCTTCTTTTTCATTTTGAATTATTTGGGAAATTACAAAATTTGAACTTTATATTTTTATATTTTATATGTATATAATTTTATAATTATTACTTTATAAATAAAATGAAGTTAAAAGAACGATCTTTTTTAAATAGTAAAAGTCAAAAATTTATCTTTAAAGAGGTTAATACACAATAATATATACAGAAGTTAGCAAATATTTTGGATTTTTCAACAAGTATATTTCCTCGTTATTTTGTAGAAACGGTAAAACTCTTGAAATTTCAAAGATTTATTCGGTCAAGATTACATAACATTTCGTAATTTTAAAAGTAAGTTTCAGTACCACTTCTAGCGATGAATAGTTGGAGTGTGTTGGAATAAGTGAAGTCATGCGGAAAGAAATTCTTGAAAGAGATTCTTGAGGCAAGATTCAGTCCGGATACTTCTCAACGAGGTTTCTTATTTTGTTTTATTAGGTCATTCCGAAAAAAATCTCCGAATATAACTGTGTAAAACCTTTATTGAAAACCTAGAAATCCAGTTCATTATACTTAAAATAAACTAATACAACAATATCGCAATGTGTTAATAAAAGTTCTCCTGGTTGAATTTAATGGTTATCAATAAACGAGAAAAAGCGTTTTATAAAAAAAACACATTGTAACTATAATTTCTTTTTATACTCTTTTTTTATACCAAGTATTTTTTGTAATTTAATTAAATTTTTCATTTTAAATTCGATATACACGTTTTGTTTTATAATGTTTAATAGGTAACCAATAAGACTTTTATGTTGCAATAATCGATTTTAACTTTAAATATATAGATACGTGAATTTAATATTTTTGCAAATATTTATTTGCAATTTCTATTTAAAGGCTCATATTTCTTGAATTCAGGTTGGTGCATATGTTTTTTTATAATTATGAAAAAAAATATACGGGCTTTGGAAGTTTATTGATTATACCGGACAGATTTGTATTCCTAGAAAAGTGAGATTCCATCGATTAAATTATTGCGTGCTTAACTGTTTTTAATTAAAAACTGAGGAATAGTAGAAAATAATAATAGGGAAAAAGAAAGTGAATGAAACGAGTTGAAGTTTAGTGAAAATCACGATCCTGAATTCTGTTTGCGATGCGCTTTGTTCTTTTCTTGACAATGATAACTGTTTTTCCTTTAAATTGCACTCCAGTGCGCAACAAGGTCTATTGCTACGGTTGCAAGTCCTTTTCTTTAAATAAGAAAAAGCGAGACAACGGGTAAACGAAAGAGTGGTAAAAAAAGAAGTATAGAAGAAAAAGCATCCTCTGTATTTTCTGAGGCTGCTACTGTTAAGAGAAAAATTCCAGCTTCCCACGTGTACAGAAATTATTACGGAATACAGGAGCGTACTTACTCTCTTTTGCTCTTCCTTCTTTTTTTCGTCCTTTTTTCTTTCTTTATATCTGTATTCATATCGTTTTCACTTTTTTTTATCTTTCTCCCTTTCACATAATTCTCTTCTTTCTCTTTTCTTTATTTTTTCTTCTTTTCTTTTGTATAGTATACGTGTTACATTTTTATCGTTAAACTCCCACGAATTTAAAGTTAATTTAAAAACTGGATTTTTTAATTTTTTTTTTCATTTTTTTTTTCATTATACATACAAGGGTAAAAGTCACAATTATATTCCGAAATGTAATTATATATTTGCGTGTAAGTACACAGAAAATGTTAGATTTTCGCGTATTAGAATGTTTAGTGGCATGTTTCTATCAAAGAAGAACAAAGAAAAAAAAATATTACCTAAGAAACTATTTTTTTACGATTATACAATTTATTTATACGAAATATTTTATGTTATATTAGTATACGCTTTATATTGTCGTTAACTAAAATTAATTTTCTCGTCGCATCATTTGTCGAATTATTTGGAACTTCAATATTGTTTATTAGTTCTTTTTCATTATAGCTACACAATTATTTCCATAAATTATACTCAGTTGATAGTTTCTTATCATTGATCATCGACAAATTTTTTACTTCTATATTTATTTATATTTCATTTTTTTTTAGTTACGTATTATACATCTTCAATCGACGGAAATTCAATTAATTAAAAAAAAAAATAAAAAAAACAAATGTCACTTGAACAATAATTAAAAAAATAATATAAACGTATACAAATATGTCAGCAACCCATTTATCCCTTATAGGATAAATAATAAAATAATATAAAATTCTACAATAATGAAATAATATATTTATAATTATACTTGTTTTGTAAAGTCAATAAAAAAAAGAATAATTATAGCAGAATTTTAATTCAAAGCTTAAGATTAATATTAATCATTTTATTAACCTCTTTATTTTAATTTTTTAAAGTTCAAAAGTTTAACTAAAAACGTTTAAAAATTTGATCTTCCCAAAAATTCGATCTTGCCAAAAATTCGATCTTACGAAAAATTCGTGTATTGATAGAATTAAAATCATAATCAATACTTCGCTTGCAAATGCGAATAGGTGAGAATTCGAGGTAAAACGAAAAAAATGGTCATAAAGTGCCACATCTGGATTTGCAGATTAAATGCCATATAACTGCAATGGATTTTTGGCCAGTAATTCTCTTACAATTATGGGATTAATGGTTTGACGCTTTTAGCATAGTTAAGGATTCATAAAAACGAAATTTTACTTGGCACACGAAAAATAATTGTCTTCCTGAAAAACATTCATATGAATCCGGTGAAGGTAACTTACTAAATTCTTTTTACATGTTTGATTATGAGATTTCAACTTTCGTGACCTTGAACGGTCATTCATCCCTATTAATTTAAAGAAGTGTGATTATATAATTCTTATTTTCTTTCCGAGCAGAGTTCGTATATAGAGATAAAAAATGATCAAATGAAACTGTGCCGCTATATGCTCGAATCTATATTGTATTAACAGTTTTCTCCATTTTTTAATGCAGGAAACGTGCATTGTCATATATATTTAATTTCGCAACCAACAATGGCTTCCACAAAAATAAAAAGCAAGTTGAGTGTATATAGCTTTCTCAACAAAAGCCAAGTATAAAAAACCTTGGTAGTACGTAACTTTTTATTTTCAAGCTCGTATTGCATTAACTGACCATCCACGTAACTTTTTCTCCCACGTTATTTTTCTGTATTTCTAATAAACAGCTTTTTTACCATTTCACGATAATATATCATTTTTATAAAGTAAATTTCGTTTTCCTTTCGAATAGAACGTTGTTGTAATACGCGGTAAATTTCATAAATATTATTAATAAAATATTTCTAATTGTTTGAGTAAATGTGTAGGACATTTTCTAAATAACTTTAATTATTGATAAAAAAACTCGAATTATAAATTTTAAACAGAAATAAACATCATTTTCGTTAGTTCTCTATTGATTTAATTGTTTTTTTTTTATTTAATAACTTTATCAAAAGTTGTCTTTATTAGTGGAAAGGATTTATTCATTTGTTTTTTCTTTTTATTATTTATTTGATTTTGAGTATTTCAAACATTATCGGAAAATATTCTCAGTAAGGAATGGAATATCTCTCACGAGGACATTACAAATACTTTTGAGAACAGAATTGTGCAAGTCCGTGATATCTCTTTGGGTGTGTTAGGATAACTGCAAAAGCACGAGATCCAGGCGTATTTTACGTAACGATTCTCTTGAGAATTTCTTGATAATTCCGAGACAAAGTCCTTTTCATCGCATAAGAAATAAATGGATGTATGTCAAGTACGAGCATTAATATAATTAGTTAGTTATGTACGATAACAACACGCCATGATAACATAAAGAAATTTTAACATATATTACAAGAAAACCTCAGATAGAACCGTTATAAGGTTACTAAAAAATACTATGTTATATAATAATATGAATAAGTAATACAAAAAGGCGGTTGGTTTCCAAAAATAAAAAAAATAACGATTGTATTTTATTTTTATAATTAAGAGACATCTTTATTAAAGCGATTTTTGTAAGCTAATTAGTCAGTTGATGAACGATTAAGTGTTTTTTACTAATATAGCACAAAACTAAGTAGAAAAATGTTTGTTTATACATACATATACAATAGAACTTGATTAACAAGTTTGCGTTTATCCGATGTCTTTTAACCAATAATATCATTGTAATTTGTTGTTTTATCCTCGTTAATTTCTTGAGTTTGGGTATATTTACACAAATACAACTTTATATAAAAAACTTTTTTCCTTAAAGTTAACATATTTTTGATAATAAATACATATGTTTTATTTATTTCAACAAACTCAACTGTACTTCTATCTTTAGATTGCACAAATTAATAATAAATAAGAAAACTCCGTAATTATCTGTTGGAAGTTGTAACAAAACAAGATTGAGTATAATAAAAGTGATATTATATTATAAATAAGATTAGTACAAATGAAAAGTTTGCGTAAAAATGCATTTTTAAATGGTAAATTAATAAAGCAATAAAAATGCAAACAGATAAAAATATTCTGATAAAAATATTCTGATAAAAATTAAAAAATACAAATATTATTTTGTAATAAATACATATGCATAATATACGTATTATATATAATTATAAAGATATATGGTAAAAGTGGTAGTAAATATTAAATAAAAGGTAGTTTTGTTTAGATTACACGGGTGGTGTATACCTGTTACACACTATTAGCTAGCGTTGATTCAAACTGAACTGAACTATACGGCGGGATCGCTTCTGTTTTATATTTTTCTTTTTTTTTTCTTTTATTTTTCTTTTATTTTTCTTTTATTTTTCTTTTATTTTTCTTTTATTTTTCTCTTATTTTTCTCTTATTTTTCTCTTATTTTTCTCGAAACTTCCTGACCTTTTCCGAATATTAAACCTTTTCCGAATATTAAACATCTAGATTATTTCTTTACTTTCGATAGAGAATATTCGAGAGGTTCGGTGCGACGAAACATCAGACGATCGGCTCTTTTAAGCGGTATCGCGTACCTAAACTAACAAATGCATTTTCGAGAAACGGTTCTCTTTGTCCTACATAATATTATATACATATAAAACATATGGAAATACAATATATTATCTTTTATTTTATTCGTTTTCTGTTTTCTTATTTTTATGTACATAAGTCAGTCGGATATTTCATTTTTAATCTTTTTCTGATGCGAGTAGTGTACATTTGTATAGCTAGTTGGTTGGGTAAATGCAATTATAAATATATACATAAATATATGTGTCCATAATTATTAAACTAGTTTGTCATATATCTCTTGTTTCAAGATATTTAATAGATTACATTTGAACACTAAATGAATTCCATATAATGTTAAAATAACAACCGTTATCTAATGGTTAATTTTTGACAATATTGTGAAGATTACATTAAATTAATTTGGTTTAAAATAATGTGGTGTGAAATAACTGATAAACTAATTTTTTTTTTAATTTTAACTTAGACCACTTTCATAATTAAGTACACCATATATACTATAAAAAAGTCATAGTAAAAAAATCTTTTTTGCATACAAGAATCCTATTTAAAATAATTCAAACCTAATTTTGATTATTTATTGAACTTTAATGATTTATCGGTCACGCTGGTTAACTGTTTGAGTGCCACGCGTCTTTGCTGTTTTCCCGTCCATAAATGCCAAGCAGCGAGATAGCGCTTGTCTTATTCCCTCTCCAAAAATGCCAAGCAGCGAGATAGCGCTTGTCTTATTCCCTCCAAGAATGCCAAGGAGTAATTGTTTCAATTCAGTGTTCTGTCATCTTGAGCGTATCGCGGTTATCGATTTCGCAACCTGTTCGAGGGACAGAGGAGAAGCGCAAAATCGCTCCGTGGCACTCAAACGGTTAATCAAGGTTCTACTATTTATATTCATTAAACCTACATACATACTTTTGTTATGTTTTTATTTCAATAAATTTTTGTTACTTTGACCACCCTGTCTCTCTGTACGGTATTGTATCTCTCTGTAATGACGTTCGGTATTGTTCGGGAATTCGTCTATTCTCAAATCATGTTAGAGTGAAACTATGTTCTAGGATGCCCTGTTTGATGAGAGTTCTCCCCAATTCTCGAACTCTATCAAAACGAAACCTGTTTTATTTTTATAGAAATGTTGTTTTATACGGAGTTATTTAAATTCAAGAAAAATTCTTTTAATTTGATGATTTTACAATTATTTACGTATAAAAAAAGATGATTCCTGTTTGTTTAGAAAAGTAAAATTAAATTAACATGAATAAAATTCTTACTGATGGACTATCTTGAAATTAATTCTAAATTCGATTAAAATTCTTTCTTTTTATCTATTTCTATAACTTTTTCAACTTGAAATTTGGTTCACCTTTCTCGATTAAATGTTCACAAACTTGATCGAACACGAGCTCTCGAGTCTTCATCATTTTGATCGAGAACGAGCTAAAGTTTCCTCTCAGTTTCAATTTTGTCGTCTCCATAGCAACTTTTCCTCTCCTCTCTATATATAATATATAATATTGTCAGAACTATCATAACCTGTTTAACCGAGAGGATCTCAATCGATACACATCTGCAAATAAAAGATATCTGTAAAAATGTAAAATAAATGAACAAAGAAAGTTTTGGTTATGAATCATTCTTTTTTTTTTTAATGGTATGAGACCACCATTTATTCCGATTTTGAGATATTCCAGAGTTTTAGTTTGAATTGTGAATTACAAATATTGTTAAATGTTTTTATGAATTTGAATCATGTTTATAAAATACATTTAATTTTATTATTCAATAATAAAAAAAACTAGTAATGAAAAATAAGGTGCTGTAACTTATATTACTTCGGGGGAAAAAATTAAAAATTTGTTGTATTAAGATGTTATAGTGAAACTTTTTTTTGATGAATTCGTAGTGATTTTGTTTGTCTACTCTGTAAATAACAAAATGAAAAGCTGTGCATGCCTAACTGAAACTATTATATTCAATTAAAACTTATATCACTTACAAAAAAAGCTTATGCAACGTAAAAGAACAATTTGAACAGCATATTTTCTATATATTGCAATATATATCTAGTATATATATAATTAGGTTTTTATTGCACAACATACAAAGTTTTTTTTACAATATCTTATCATTACTTTACTTATATTTATCTCACAATTTTTGATTTATGCTCAACTCACCCCTCCTCTACGAATATTTATCAACAATCTTAAAATCAAACTATATCTATAACTATAATTAACTAAATCTCACTCTTATATATATATAAGATATATGTTATAATAAATCTCAATAGAAGAAAGTAAAAAAAAATTTATTTCTTGTTTTATCAAAAATAGAAGTTTAATTTGTACGAGAATTTTAACTTCTACTCAGATAACAGCTTAATGCTAACTTAAAAAGAAAAAAGGTGAATAATTATTTCAGATATATTTGCCGAGAGCTAATTTTTTCTTTATGCGATTAAACTTGCACTTTAGTTGATAACATGATTAACCGCTAAACGTTTTAATTCACTAAGCGTATCCCAGTATTAACAGACACGAATCGATACTCCGTTTTCTATCCTAACCTGATAAAACTACGTCTTAATTATTTCCTAGTTTGCAAATAAAACGAGACAACTTTTGTATAAATTAATTTACTGCAAATAATTTTTTGATTTAATCAAATAGAAAATTTTACATTTAACTACGATTAACTTAATTACGGAAATTTTTTTATTTTGCATATATTTTTATAGCGTTCATATTGATAATTGATTGTGAAAAGCATAGAAAAGCATAGAAATCTTATGTTACTGTTATTAACGTTTATTTTAAAAATGGTGCAAGTCCATTTTCTGTTTCTTAAAAAAAAATTAAAGGTTTTTTTGCATATTTGTCAAATTAAAAATATAGGTTAATTATGTCAAGTATGGCAGTGTTTCTATTAATTTATCTCAATATGTAATTTGATTATATAAATTTATTTTTACACACTTTTTTTACAGGCAAATTTTAAAGTTGACAAAAAAGCATTAGCATTTTTAAATGAATTAAATACCGACTAGTTATAAGCAAAAAGTTTACGCTAAATTAAGTATAAATGTCGTGATCTCTTTTCTTTAAATGGACTTCACCATTTTCAAAGTAGACAATTAATATGCGTAATGTGTGTTATTTACTAGGAACTAGATGATGCGGAAATAACGTAATAAAGATTTTCATATATACTTAATTCTGTTTTTACACAATAGATACGTTCCCGAAGAATAGGTTTTAACCACTTGCGGTGCAAAGAAATTCTCGGTTGCGAGTGCCAGAACGTCATTTATCTTTCTGTAACAATCGCCCAACGACGTGCGTAGCACGTCGCTGGCGTTCCGGTAACAAAAGCATGTTGACGTGCGTGGCACGTCTTTCCACCGCAAGTTGTTAAAAAAGATGCATGTAAAAAAATATATTGCATCTATTGAAAAATAGAAGATTGGTTTCAGTCTTACGAAATCAATACAAATAATGCATTAAACTATGAGTTTTCAAAATTTACTTTTAAGATTTTCGGTCGATCGTGTCAAATCAAAATCGTGTAAAAAAAGTTTGTGTAAAAACAACATCCGGGTGTATTTATCTTTGAATAAGTAGCTATTCCACTAAGTTAAAAAAAAAACCTCTGATAATTAGATTTTAAAAAGTGTACATTATAACCCGTTTAGCACAAAGTTATCTTGAAGAACTCTAAAAAATATTTTTTTCAGCTGACATACGAAAAAACTGGTCAGAAAAATAACAAAGTCAATGTAAGGATCTCTTTAAGCCGTTTTTGACGTCGGTAAGAGCTCTACAATCTGATATCCAAAAGTTACCATTAATAAAATGGAATTTAGAGGTTATTCGAGAGATTTTTTTTATTGAATAAAGTAAAATATTTCACATTTTAATAATTTTATTTCTCTTATAGTTAATACATTCAAATAGAATAACTCACGTTAAAATAATATTTATTATAATTTAATGCAGAAATTAATGAAAATAAAAAATTCTGTTAAATTATAAAAGGCATAAATAAATTGTAATTTCTTTGACTTGATACGATCATCACCACCAGCATGTTAGAACCATGATTTTATAACCGCTTTAATAGAAGCTTTATTATCTCATTCTATCGTTGCATTGTAACTTCTATAAAAATAAAATAAAAGTTCTATAATACTTTATAAATACATAAGAAAGCCATAAAGTTTAAAAAAATTAAATAAAATATAAAAAAGTTAGCTACTTTTTTTACACAAAATATATAAAATAGAATATTAAATACAAATTGAAAGGTATTCTAATCAAATATTTGTAGATTTCATTTTACAATTATACAAAACAATTAAGATAACCAAAACATTTTTATACTTACTTAATGAATATATTTAAAAAATTTCGAAATATTTTTACTATTAAATGAAAATAACTAGGTTTATTATACTTTAAAGAATAATAAACTTAACACACTTATATAGCATTCGGGGGGAAGGGTTATAGTTCACGTTTACGCGTGTAGCGGGCAGCGAGTGTTCTTTCGTGAATTTATCGGGATTTTGGTCAAATGAACAGTGTTGCCTAGCAACATAAATATCATAGATCTTTCACAGTTAGGTATCTTATTGATAGCGTTTGGATCTCAATAATCTGATTTCAGAAAAAAGTCATCTGAATGATATCTTTTGATTGAGTTCTAAAAGATATCACTATAATGTTAACTTCAAAATATATTTTTGATTTTTATGCTAAGCGGGATAGGAAAACGTTTGGTCAAGTGCGAGATGTTGCTTTAATGACAAAAAGAAGATATTTTGCATTAAATTGTTATTAATTGTGATTAAAACTATTATTGTAACTCTAGATGTCTGAAAGTATATAGGTAATGGCAAATTAACAAGGTCCGTCAATGTTAAAACAAAATATTCATGAAATGAAGGTTATGTTAATTTTTTTTATGAATATATTCGGTAGGTATTTTTGTATATAAAGACTTTCCTTCCATTAAAAAATGGGTGAAAAATTGTTTCTACTACATCCAATAATAAAAATGCAAGACTTCAAAAACTTGCTTTTTTTAATATTTAAAAGGTACAAAAAGAACAACTTGTTAAGTGTTTTTTTTACTGACAAGCTATAACAAAAATCGAATTATTGAATAAAAGACAATGCTAAAAAATTTCGTAAATTAAGAAATTATTATCAATATGATAAAATCAGAAAAGAAGTTTATTTATAATATAATAAGAGTAAAAAAATTGATTTTTTAATTCTTTCGACATCTAAGAAAGAAATTTCGAATTTATTTTTATAAAAGTGTATTGGATAAAAGTAACTCATGCTAAATTCTAACATGCACATATATTATATAGTACGTAAGGAAGGATAAGAAAATCAGGTTGTCGATTCCCAATAGGTATAGAAGGTAAGTACTTTTGGCCGAAGAAGTTTTACATTCTATCGATCAGAGTCCTACATTCTTTTTACTTGTCTTCTATAAATCCCAAGTGTATGCAAGCAATCGTAAAAAAAGATCGAATCCATTATTCAACGAGGAAAAATTCTCAACTTGCTAGATTTATCGCTAGAATTGATCAGTTGAGTTCTTTTCATTTCATTGTTATCATATTTCAGCACTTAATCTCATTCTAGGACCGTACTCGCCGATTTAAACCAATGCTGTAACGATAATCGTATATTTTTATCTTCTGTTTTCTTGAATTTCAATTATTTATTAAATTGAGAAATTTGTAGTAAAAGAATGTTTTTATTTTCATTTACACTAGAATTTCCAGAAACAATCAAAATGACTAGTTGGCTGTTTAATGGACATTGTATTATTTTATGTTAGAAGTGAAACTTCTTAGGGGACGGAAATAGCATTTTATGAAACGACATTAAAAAGAGAAGTACGGAGACAAAAAGAAAGAAAAAAAATAACTTACCAAAAAATTTTGTGTCGAGTAGTGTGTGACCATCGAACGGCAGTTATTGTGTTTATATGTGCATTTATGTATGAGGATACATCGATCGATAGTTACTGCGAGTTACGTTTGTTTATGAAAGAGAATGAGTGAAAATGAGAAAAGATGCAGAAAAAAAATTAAGTTTGTTGTGAGTTGATCAATGTAAGAGTAAGAAAAATCAAAGGAAATAGATCGTAAAAATAGTAGAGTGTTGATAGTGTTTTGTTAGACGAGATATAATAGTTTCTAAAGTTAAAATGTGGTAAAATAAGTACGTATTACTTAATTTTGATAAAAGAATTCACGGTAATGATACTTCTCAACTACTTTACTCCTACCTAATTTCGATATATCGTCTAATTCAAACGTGTCTCAAGTAAATGAGGTTACGTTGCCATTTATCACAATGCAAGTGACCACTCCTTCCCCCCCCACTCTTTGGATGGTCATAAATACGAATCAAACTAATTCGTTAGACTTACATTTGTTGACTATTGGATAATTGTGTACTTTTAAATGCAGATTAAAAAATAGAAAAGTTATTTTATTCGTTGCAATATGAATTAACATGTCGATAATATAGTGTGGTGATTTCAATGTGAATTTTGCATCGGAAAAGTCACAACTTATGAATTTGAAAGGCACTTCTGAAAATACATTCAATCTAAAAATGTTTAATAATTTAACAGAGGTGACAACGTCGTGGTCAAGCGTGGTCAAGCACACAAGTTGATACGATATTCAAAAGATATATTATCTTGATTCAATTGAAACTAAAATATTTTAGTTATCATAAGTTACTAGCTTTTTTTTTTATAGATAGAAAAGATGGAAACTGAATCAATAATTTTATAAATACTGTTTCCCATATTGACAATAAAATTTTCAAATTATTTAATTTCTCTATCTTTTTTTCTTCTTTTCTATTTCTTAGTTTCATTTTTTCGTAATAAGTACATATTTTTATATATATATATGGATCAATTGATTATTTTTCACATAATAAATATGAGTTTCTTCTATCGGGCATTAGAGGGCCATGCACATTTTTTTTAATTTTTTTTATATTTTTAATACTTGTGAAATTGTTAAGCTTTTTTCAAGTGTTTAAAAAATTGTTCATAGCAGTTCAATTTTGCAATATATTTAAATAATTGAATAATGTAAAATAAGCGAAGATTCTATTGAGCTTCTGATAAATAAAGCTATGATAAAGAAACTCTTTTGTAGTTTTAGCATTTTCCATTAGAGCAAATATAAACCTACTACTCTTTTTTCCCCTCTTCCATCTCTTTGTATTATAGTTTTCAAAGTTTTCCGCTTTGTCTCGTATTACGTTACCTTGTGCCGCAAGCGGTAAAATTGCACTTTACTCCTCACGTTTCATTATGTGATAGTCTTTCATTAATGTATTGCAATTTGTATATTTTGTTGGATTGTCCGTAAAGTTCGGGTCGGTTTATATAAATACATTTGTTCGAGTTATATTTTAATTATAAATTAATTTTTTTTCCAAAATTATTTTTAAATATATTATAAATATTAAATAAAAAAATTTTTTTGTCTTATTTTCCTGGTAGGTAGTTGTAAAATCGCATAACTCAAATAATATTTAATCGAATTTGGCAATATTTATGTAGACTAACAGCTGCCATATCGAAAAGTAATTAAAACAAAAAGTTGTGGTATTTATTTTTTCAATCAAAAGTTAATTGTGTCTTAAAAATTAATAAAAATTAGTAAGAAAATCGAAATATCGAATAAGAATTTTTTAAAAAAAGAAGAATGAGGCTCAGGTTTTAATGATTTGAGAATTTTATGGACATGATGTAGTATCGATTATGCGTGAGATAAAGTTGGTCCAAGCGTTTTCAATCTGGAAATTTAGGTGTCAAAGATACACCTTGGGTTGATCAATCACAAGAAAAGTCAATGAAATCATAGACCACAGTGACAAGAGTTATCACTTTCATTAAAAAATGACAAAAGGTTGTCGAACGAAACGACAGATATTTTATTGAATAAATTTCATTTAAAATATTAAGAAAAAAAACTACTTGCTTTACTTTCGCATTAATTTATTTTGAATTTTAAATAAAAAGAACCTGAAATAATGAATAAATAAAAATTATTTTTCTTGGATAACAAATTTCATTAATAACAACTCACTTTAGTGGATTTTTCTAACGTGAGGTATGAATTAGTTTTCGGCAGATTTTTAATAATTTTAATTTTTTCCGAACGCGCTATTAAAGTAAATTATATTCCTCTATCATTGATTGTACTGTGCGCAGATTTTCCCAACATGGAGTTTTCTGGTGATTGTGATAAGCTAATGATCGGAAGAAGAAAGGTTAAATTAAAATAAGAAATAAAACACGTAGTTGAGCCAATAAAAAATATATATTTTTACTAGCTCATTAGGGAAAAGCCTTGCGGCATATAAACTCTCGTTGATAAATTGGATATAATACTGAACAGCGTCCAACCAAAGATTGAACACGTGGATCTCCTCTCGCTCGCTTCGCCATGACAATCCTCCACCAGAAAATAAGTACCAAAACATAGCATTCCATTTAAAACAACAAACTTGACCTTTAAATCTCAGAAGCGACTGAACTTAGAAAGAAAAATTGACGTCTATTATACTCCCGAATTTTTCATGCAACTTTTGTTGTATAAACTTTTCTGCTATTTTCATACTTTCGAAGCTATCTTGGTGGCAAGAGTTAATAAATTCACCCTGTATATTGTTTTCTTGTTGCATATTATCTGTCCTCGTGGGGGGCGTGTACTCTCCAGCGGAAGAGAATAGCAAATGCGGTTTTGTTAGCGGGGGCCTAGCAGGGGGGTGTGCTTAGCAACGGTTTAACCCCTTAGCCTATAACCACGAGTCTGACTCGTGGTAAAGACCTTGTGCCATAAGCGAAAACCACGAGTCCGACTCGTGGTAAAGAATTTGTGCCATAAGCGAAAACCACGAGTCCGATTCGTGGTGAGTATATATTTTGCGCCAGTCGGGTATAGGGCTGAACAGTTGAAGAATGGGTGGGCATGGCGCGCGACGACTCTCTTGTTTATTATGGCACGCACAATTGGCAGATATCGTGTAGGCCAAGGGGTTAAAGAGTGGGAGCAGGGGCGAATATTGACACTCATCGATATTCCCTAAATGACTAGAAGCGACAATAGTTATGACAATATTTTAGGTAAGATCAATATAACCATACGTATACTTACATTAAAATTAAATAAACTGCAATATTAACTTTTAAAATGCAATAAACAATATAAAAAGTTGTTTTCAATCGATTACAACATACTTTCAAAAGTAATCCGTATTATATTTTATTGTTTAAACTAACTAATTAGAAATCTTGTTCATGTTCATAAGTCTTACTGCAGATGATATCCGATTGAATCTCAAGAAAATCTCCAGTAAAACCTATGTGCGAATACTCAGAAAAAGAGTGGAGTAGGGTAGTAGGACAGTATTTATGGGTCTTATTTTATTAGATCATGAGCTAACCTTACCTTGTCCTCTTGTCCCTCTTCACAAATTCCAAATTGGGAAGAGTTGGAATCCTGGGATGTTCTTTCTCTGCCTCTATGGTGATTTCATTATGCACATTAATATTAAAAATCTTTTCTGCCCTCACTTTTTCGAGAGTATCACTATGCTCCACTTTAGCTAGAGTAGCTACTGCGTTTTAGAGAACCATGTTGCTTAGTCCCATTCTTTAGTCTCTAGCCGTGATAAGATTACAGTGCAATCTACAATACCAGACTGTATGTCTTTTAAACCAAGATGGCTGTTGGGAGGGGAATCTAGTTGCTATGTAGGATGGGTTGTCTATAAAACTCTATTTATCAGGAACTAAAACCCCAGAAACATTTCTGCTGTATTGGTAATAAACTTTTTTTATGAGTTATCATCTTCCTTAATTTCTTTTATCTTTTCTTCGCAGTTCACTTATGTTCGCATGGATTCGTATTCCACTTCTGACACCAATGTGTTACGTCTCAAAGACGAGAGTATTAGAATTTTGTTGCTAAGCCTGTTTTAGCTAATTTGCATTCACCAAGTTTAGTCAGGACCCAGGCAGATTTGTTTTTCCCGAAGATTAAATAACTATAATTAATTGCAAATTACGGAAAAGGGTTATGAAAGAATCTGATGTGGATGAATCGAGGATTTTAGTTCATTTGTAAAAATCGTAGTTCACCTGAGCTCCTTTCTGGTTCTCAAAATTTTTCATAGAATTATTTATTTAGAGAAATTAGAACAGGGCTAAGCCGTATTTTCAACGTAGAGACGGTCGCTTTACGCACTTCTCGAAATGTTCCGAATCAGAATAGTCGTTATCGGCAGAAAAGTAAGTTATCTAGTAGTGAATCGAGATCTATTGAGTTTGAAGGTTACGTTGACGGATTGATACCGGTGTGGTCTTCGGTGCCGGGAGGAAATGAGCAGAAATAATGAGTGTTATTAGTCGAATAATTTTAATAAAAAACGTTACAACCATCACTGCCTGGCCCGATGCCCTTATATATACCGAAGGAATCCCTGATGGTTGGTGACTCGGGCTCCATTTTTTGGCGTCAATCAGGCCATGCTTTCCCTACCAACGCATTGCAAGGCATCTTTCTCATATCTATTTTGGTCACGCACACAACTTTTTCACCGCGTTAACATTATTATTTATTGTATTCCTAGGCATTTGTTACTGTTGCATTGGCGGAGGTCTGATTCGGTTCGATCATAGTGGCAATGGCTAAATGGATTTTTCGTAATTTAAAATTCGAAACTTTCGAAATTAAACTAACAAATAAAGCTTAAAGAATTTCTTCTAGGGGCGTGTTCGGGCGCCTATTATTTTTGGTTTTACCTATTCTATTTCTGCTGATAAGTATATAATATGTTTAAATTAAATAAATAAATGAATTTTTTCTAATAAAATTATTCATTTTGTTTTATAAAAAGTATGAGTCATTTCATTGGAACTAAATTCAATATTATAAAAGCTGTAGACATTCTGTATTTTGACAAATGTACTAATTATCGCTTAGTTTTGGTAGCACACTTTAAATAGGTACACAGTTTCAAAGAGGTCGCCTACAGATAACTGTGTAAATATTCATATTTTTTGATGTTGATACGGAGACATTTTTTCTCCGATCCAATATAAATCGGCAAAAATTTTCTTGGTTTTCTTGGTAACCTAATATAATGTAAATAAGCTTATAATACGGGTGGTATCCAACAACGAGTTATTCTCATCAAGGTCAACATTGCGTTGAATGCTTCAATATTTTTAATATTCCACTAATAGGATATGCCGGGAATAGTTATTATAGAGAATAAAGCTCGCTTTTGAATTGATGGAACTTCCCTCGTTATAAACTTTTCTCTACCTTCAATGTTCGTCGTTAACGATTAAGCTCTTGGCGAAATTTCGGTGTCGGAGCAAGGATTAAAAGGGTGTAAAATTAAAAGGCAAGTTGTGGTAGTAGTAAATGACTATAAGGAAGGGTATAAGTAATAAGTAAGCGCAACGGAGTCGCAAGAGTTAAAACGTAGGGCACTTATACTATAAGGACATAGCATGTACGGTCGTCTTTGGTATGTGACTCATCCTCTTACTTTTCCATTCGTTTTTTCTTCCTCGCAAATAAACTTAAGTAACGTTGATACCTTCTTATTTGCAATTATTTTATATTTATTATACTTAAACGGAAATGATAATCTGTTGTACATTTCTCATTTAAATATAATCTAACTCTAACATTAACGTAATAATCTGTAAGTATAAAAGGGGTTAGTCTATAACAATTACGAGCTGGTGTATAACTTCATTATTTTTTATCTTGCGAAAAAAATGCTTAGGACAATGTTACACTATTTTAAGCCCTTGGCCTACACGATATCTGCCAATTGTGCGTGCCATAATAAACAAGAGAATCGGTCGCGCGCCGTGCCATTTCATCTGTTCAGCCGCGTACTTGAACTGGCGCAAAATGTGTAACTTTCATGACATATGTTTTTCAGAGCAATGAAAGGAGTTGTTAAATAATAAACAATGTGTAGGTACAAATAGTAATTTTTAGACGTCTAGGGTGCAATCTTAATCAAATAATCAGTTGACAAAAATAATTTATTATTTTAAAATAATGAATCAATAGCAATTTATAAATGAATACTTAGTTAAGTTAATGAAAAAAAAAAATCATGATGATTATTGATGATTTTCTTTTTCAATCAAAGAAAAAGTATTGGATGTGGAATAAATCCAATCGCTTGTTCGAATAATACGCGGCATCTTATGCACCGATTCCTCACCACGAAGCCTGACTTGTGGCTTTTGTTTATGGCACAAATTCTTTACCACGAGTCTGACTCGTGGTTATAGGCCAAAGGGTTAAGGGCTGTACCTGATAGAAGACATTGTGTTTCTCAAAATAAATTTTTTTTTTTTTACAGGATTTCAAAGTCATTGGTATTTTTTTAAATTATACCTAATTTTTGTTTAAAATCCTTTCGAAACACTAAATGGTACAATGTTAGGATACAATGTATAAAGCTAATTTGTTAAAAAGAAGCACAATTCTATTTCTCTTAAATGTCTTACATATGCGTTATTACATTTGTAAAAAATATGATCGTAAAAATATAGTTCTTGAATCATTCATTTTTTTATTCTAAAAATTTCTCTTTTAACTTCAACCAAAAAATTAAAGTCGCTCGAATCACGTGATATTTTTTTCACAATATTTTCGTGTACCAATAACTTTTTGATATTGAATCTCAATATTTTTTTATTGAGACAGCCACGAGAATGTGGCTGAAAGGATTTTTGGGATTTGTAAAAAAAACAATATGGACGACCAGGAAATATGGTAAAAACATTATTTGAAGGAAAAATTCTTTACATCATCAAATGCGATTCTTGCAGTGGAGTAATTTTCAACAATAACTTCTATTATTTTTAATGTATTTTTCAACGGAACAAAAGATAAGGGAGTTATTTCAGTTCGTAATAATTAACTCATCCTGCATGAAGTAGAATAGATTAATCGATTAAGTAGCTTGCTTTTACAATAAATTACGTTCAAAGTAAAATAGGATTTTAGGATTACATTGAGTTATAAACTTTTAATAATAAATTTGAATAAGTGTAATTAAAATTTTGTGAGATAGGAGAAACATTATATATTATGAATTAAATATAACCTTTTAGACGGATATATTCAATCCTTCATGCTAATGTCGTTTTTAGATATGAGAGCTTTAAAAACTATCAAATTTGCGAGCACTGTGCATTCAATCGAGACGAGCAAGCATGATTTAATAACTCTAAGATTAAATTGCTGTCTCATCGAAAAAGAGAGAGATATCTTCATTTTCAATCAGGAGGTGATATATTTTTTCCTATTAGAAAACTGTACTCTAGCGGTTTTTATTACCAGAGGGTCGTGTCAGATAATAAAAATAATATCTTTTCCTCGTAAATTTTTTACGTGATTTCAAGATCAGAATTTTTTATGAAAGGAATCTTAGGATTTTTTTTCATAAATTGATTCTTCGAATGAAATATTATAAGAATACAATGTTAATTAATAAATGATCATTTAAATAAAGATAAATAATAAATGTTATTTATTTCGCAAATTAGAATATTATTATAATAATAATAATAGTAATAATTTTACAGTTAACAATCATTACAGTTGTTTAAAACATTTTTCATGTGTGGTCTCGTCTACGCCTTTATTTTCATTTTTCTGCCGGGATCTAACGAAACTTTATTATTGTTTCATTTTTAATCTGATGGTAATCGTACAATTAAAAAGGCATAATAAAAGCATATTTATGAAAAACATGTTTGCAAGTCAAATAGTGTAGGTTAAGCAAAGTGTCCGTGTTTAAAATCGGAAAATCAATGTTCTATTTTGCATAAGTAAACGTATGAAGGAGTTCTTCCAGTAGTTCGATGTTAGAGTAGTTTGCTTAACCTCTACACTATACATAATCGATTTTTATTCACTGTTATCGACTGGTTTCTATTTTAATTGTCTATTTACCTAATTAACATATTTAACAGTACTATAAGCATCTGTACGGTTGAATAATCTGTAGCTTTGAAAGGTGTACACGTGTAAAAGATCAACAAAAGTATTATCTCTAATTTATTCAATCAGAGTCATTATGTAGGTAATTACATAAATTTGAAAGTAACATGATGCAATTGTAGAGAGGAAAGAAACTGGGCATCGTGTCATTTAGTGATTAATCATTCACCAATTCAATGTCGAAAACTCCACTGTTCTAGGGGTTGGTATACCACCCGCATGATGGTTGTATTAAAGATAGAACTTTCAAGATAGTATTTGTAGATAATGTTCATCGGACGGAAGTGTTATTGTACGGAAAGGTGATGCGTGCAGAGAAAGTTCAATGAAACAAGAACATGGTTCTAATTTATATTAGTCGTGCAGAAGAAGGGTAAGACTACGTATCTTCATTGAATGAAACTCGCATGTCCTTACAGTTCACAAAAATGAAATACTCGTAAATCTTACCGCAGTCGTAAAACACTAGTGCACGCGAGCAGATACACGTATACGAAAGAAGGTCTACAAAACGTGTATTACACTTGTTGAAAAAACTCCGATGAATAAAACCAACCCCGTGCTCTATATGTGCCAGCGTAGAAATTTTTTTATTTCAATGACTTTGGATTGTTTAAAGTCATCGGTTGTGAAATTGTGAAGTTTCGTTTGTAATTAAAAATGATTTATAACGTCGAGTAAATTTAAAACTATTCCTGAAAATATTTTGTTTGTATGTTTTACTCGAAGACAGATGATTACATTCAAAATAAAAAAAATTCAAAATTCTTTCTTTCTTTTTTTTTTTTATATAGCAAAAGTAGAACAAATTTTCGAAGGGGAAAATAAAAGAGCTCATGTTTTTATCACAATACTTAAATAGAAAGTTTCTTCGAAATAAAATAGAACCGGAAGTTTTCTCATTTTGTATGCAGAAACATAAACGTACAAAAATACTACGCACGTTTTATCGTTATATCAGAATGTTATGAGAGAAAAATAATAGTAGGTTTTTCTTCATTTTTTCAGTTAAGTAGGATCGGTCAGCGTAACCAAGAAACTTGTATCCGATTTGAAGATTTAACTAGAATCGTGTTCACTAGTAATCACGTACTCTCTTTGCATGAGTCCTCATAATTATTGCACCGTTCTTTTTTATTTTACAACGTGACCTGGATCAGGTGTTCCATTTAAAGAATATAGTTCGGTCATGCAAAGATAACGAACACAACTTTTTCATTCGTCTACAGCCGACACGTCGAACTTCCCAACAACTTTGTTACATTAATGTATTTTCTTAGAATTTAATCGATTTTTTAAAGAAAATTATTTACAATCGTAACGCGTATATTTGTAAAATTAATTTCATAAGAAATCTTGAGTCAGTGATTTGAATCCTTGATTTTATATTTTTATTATATGACAATAAAAAAAAATTAATTTTTACTAGCAAGTGATAGAAGGATTACAATGAAAAATTTATCATTTCTTTGAAAGATTTCTGTCCCAGATAAATGGTACGCGTTTCAAAAATATTTTAAACTTAAATGTATACCATAATTAGAAACAATGTAAAATATTCTTTTTAGTAGTTTATGATAAATAAAGATTTAAACATTTTATTTTTTACATATTTTTATTTAAATGTTGAACTAATATTTTAAAACATAAACTATTGTTAAATTTCCCATACAAAATGATTATCAATGATGTAACGACAACAGAATTGTCAGGATGTATAATAGTTATTTAGACATAGGTTCTATTCATTTTCACTGAAATTATGTTTATGATTCTACTCCTATAAACTTGAAAATGGTTTAAATAGAAAAAGAGATAGCGAACTGGACTTGTGGGCATAAATAATCCGTTATAAAAATTAATAAGTAATTACCATTGTATCTTTTCTTTCTTCTCTTATGCATGAATTACGTTCTGTAGTAATAAATGCACGCAGCCAATGTATATGGCATTTTGTATACTTGTAAATACAAATCTAGTGTAACTAATGGAGAGAGAATATTCTAACCTTTCCTCTTTTCTCTCTTCCCTTCCCCCCATTGGAATGAGACGTTTCCTATTTCCGCTATTTCTGTATGAAATAATGCTAAAGTTCCAAGCAATGTTAAAGGAGACTAACGGAGACCAAAAATAAATGCACTGTTATTGGATGTGTGTGTGCAAATGTGAGTTTACAAACATTGCATCTTCAGAAGTGTCGTATCCGGTAGCATGTAAAGTTTACTTTATCCGCTACAAACCGACATAGTTTATTATTAATTGTTATTATTTAAAATATCAATTATTCTATTGGTCAATATTCGTTTAATCGATATTTTACTGTTTCCATGTTCTTCCTTATTCTGTTTTTGAAATCACATTATCACAGTTAATGTTTCTTTTAGACCAAAAGTAAAGTCTAATAAAGTTTTTGCCTTCAAACTTTTTACGCATTACCTTTTAATGTACTTAATATAATAATCTCTAAATGAAATATCAGAGAGATTATTTATTGAGATATAGTACACGAAATAGTTGATTTCTGCTACACTTTGTCATGTCTTGAATCAGAAAGCAAATAAAGTTTATTTGGTCTTGAGAACTGGAACTGTTAAAACAGTTTGTTCTGGTCACGCTGCCTACACAACGTTTTACTTACTGTAGGCGGCCCTAAAATCGTTAACTTATAGATTTATAGTGACCTACTTCTGGTTATTTAACAAGGTTTAAGTGAATATATGATATTTCGAAATAAGATGCGTAAAAATATGGGAATTAAACACTACAGGAATAGTAAAAAGAAATAGTATGCAAAAAAGGTTGTCAAGACTCGTGCTTGTCATGTGTCGCGAAATACAAAACTGGATATACGAATTAAAACAAATATATATTCCCATAATAAAATTAATTACAAAATTATTAGCTGTATAACAAAAATATTAATTCCATTCTCAAAAAAGATAAAAGACGCCGTTTTTATAATTTAACTGAACCTTAGGTTAATAAGTTAATTATAACTATCTTTATAAATTATATTTGTTGAGAAATGTGAGGTCCAGTGCGAGAAAATCTATTAACCGTCAACTTCTCAGATTTTTATTATTTTTACTCTTTAACTTTATAAGATATTGTATTCTTTAGGATTACATATATATATATATATCTATGGATACACAACACACATGTGCTTCGGGCTATCTACTTGGCCATCTTTTCTCTTCTTTCTTCCGTTAAGTTGATTTTCTTTAGATATCGCTTCTGCGCTCTTTTCCCTTTCCCTGCTACCATTGCGCGCTCATGTTTACATATACACACTCTACTTTTATATACCTAGTATAAGTAGCATGCAAATTATTCTTGTTTTAACAATATTAGGTTTGTAAAATAAAATTATTAATGAAATCATTTCAACTGTTTTAAGAATGACTGCGGTTACAGGTTCCCAGAATAGGGCTTTTAGAAGAATTTTAAATAGACCGAATTAGTTAATCGATTGTAGTAGACTTTTGAGGAATTATGAATAGTTTAAATTAAGTAATTGATCAGCAAAAATGATTTCAAGTTTTTATTATCTTTTTTTGCTTACAACTGGACTACTTAGTTATATAGGAAAATACTATTTGTTGTATTATTTCATTACCCTATTATAAAAATGCTAGCTGGAATACAAATATTTATCTGCCAAGGCTCTTTCACGTGTGAGAATCAACTACATCATTTTCTAAGGTTTAGCTTTGCTTTTGATTCGAATTTATTCTGACCGTTTCGTTGTATGTGTCTAATAAAATTATGAAAGAACACCTTGCGTTGCAAGCTTTCTCGTGGGTCATCGGTTCAATCAGCAATGAAATAGAAAATAATGTTTTTTTACCACTAAAGAGTTAGGTATTTTAAATATTTTTTACAATGCCATAAATTTAAATAACATTGTTGACTCAAATAGTTTCGTTTATTTTGAGCATTTAATCAATAAATGCAAATTCCAACTATATTACAGATTAGTAGCGTGCAAATGAATGAGCTGTCTGATAGGCTCCATTTTATTACCTGCTTGAAATCACAGCGGAGTTTGAATTTATGTAAGGAGTTCGAATACTCGATTATGTTCTTCTAAAGAAAGATAAGAATGTTTTTGAATAGTATTCTATGTACTTTTCCCGATTCCTTAAACGTGAAATCCTCTTGTGGTTTTGGATTGCTGATGCAACGAGGAATTAAAATGAAGTCGTGATTGAATGAAAATATGATAGTTTATTGATTTGTTGGAGAAAAGCTTTAACAGCATAAGGGGACCATAGTTTTTCTATTATATTAATACAACGTTAGATCAATTTGACTAAACAAGGGTGGCGAATAATAAGTGGCTCGCTTACCTACGTATAAATTCGCTCGTAGCGAACTATGTTTGTGCTTAGGTGAGTATTGTTTTATGTTAAGGCGAATATTATTTCGCGCGCGGGCGACATATATTATTTCTTTCGCTGGTCAGGCGTGTTATTTTTATGTCTCTTGTGAGGTATAAACGTTTAAAATTGTTCAAATTCCTTTCTTGTTCAGAAGTATTCGTGACTTTTCCAACTCTAAACTTTATAAATCCACCGTATAAATCTTACCGTGTTTATTCCCTGGATGGAAAGAAGTATCAACTACTCTGTATTCATCTCCGATTACGTAGAAACGTGTTTCCGCAAAAGAATCTGACGAAATGCTTTACATGTAACCTGTGAATATTTTTCTCTTTTCTATTCAAGACAATAAAAAGAATACATATGTCGTGAAAGTCATACTGATTAAAAATCTTCATATATGAACCTTTTATCATACAGTCGTCATTTTCCAAATATCTTTTAACGAAATTGTCTATAATAATTAAACGATAAAATGAATTGTCCTTTGATTTTTATCTTTATCGATTTATTTACCTTATTTATGAATTGAAACATAATTAATTAACAACGTTCATATCTATGTTATTATAAACATTTAATTATTCGTATTAAAATTATTTTCTAATTGAAATTATTTCTAATGACAATTATTTCTATTGTTGAATGTTATGGTATTATATTACTTATAGGAGTAAATATTTAGATAATAAAAAGATGAAATCAAATACGGTCATTCTGGTCTTACCAAATTTTCTCGAACTTCCGTTACTCGCATTTAAATTTTCGGTCACAGCTTATTTTAGAAATTTGTGGAATGAAAATAATGAAAAATTCTATTAGTCAAGGATCGCGAAATAATAGAGTAGTAAAATTATGGTTTACAACTTTCTATATTTATTATCAAAATTTACGCGAAAGTTTTGTTCCCTTTTTTTTTTCATTTTTCATTCTTTTACCCTTTAGTTCCATCACTCGGTAGTAAATACTGATTCATGGTTCGACATTCGTTACCACGCAGGATATTCTAATCTAGCTTACGTTAACGCTTTGATGTTAGCTTAAAGTAAGGATTAAATTTACGCAATATCTATGGACTAAGCGTTACGCTTACAAAACGAACGAAACAATTTATATCCTTTGATCGAACGATCGAGCAAGATCGAACTTTTTTTGTTCGCTCGTGATCGCATAGTTCAAATTTTCCGTTCAATATTCCAGTTTCATCCGTGCACCTACTACAGTCCGTACTATTTTTGCATAAATCTGAATATACATGCTTCTGGAACACCAGAAGCATAATATCACGATTATATTCCGTCGAACGAGTGAGAAGAGAAAAGAAAGAGAATTTGTTTCTTCTCCCGAGAATTCTATATTATCAAGTTATATTTCACAAAGAATATCTATAATGATTTATATCACGAGAAGAGTCTGAAAGAAATCTTTTGTGTTAATCTCTTCGGGAGACGTATTTTTTAAAGTGGAAAAAATGATTGAACTTTCTTAATTAATTTTGTATCCTATTTCTTTTTTATCGATAGCGATTTAGCCAGCTAGAATAAATCGAAAAAACCATGAATATACAAGAAAATGATCTTAACTTTTTTTTGCACGTAGAATAATTTTAATATAAAACATAGTTAAATATATATGTTAATATCCTCGAAAAGATTATGATTTTACAGAATATCGTCTAACTATTAACGAGCTATATTCGTGTAATTAATGCTTCAAGAACATGAGATTAAAAGAATTATTAATAAATAAATTGTAGTTTAAAATGTTTTTCAAATCATTGTAAAAGTTTATTTCAAATTTTATTCTTGACGTATGAATAATTCGTAGGTACACGTTTTTATTTTATTTTGGTATATCAAACGTGCGTTTTAATGTAGATGTATACATAGCAGATATGACGTTGATACTGAAACGCAAACTGGTTTCAGGTCAAGCTGACGTGGCTAAACCTGTCATGGGAATATCAAAACATACGGGAAGAGAAGGAATCAGTTTTGCATTAATATACATATCAATGCTTTAGAGTTGTATTCTGTGAAGACGTGGAAATTTGTATAACAATCAGGTAGATTAACAAGTGGTTCTGTTTACCTCATTAAAAGTAATCAATTAGTTGTTTGCCTCGATTAAAAATAATATTATTAATAAATGTGTCACAGGGAAGTTAGGCAGATTAAACATTCTTTAAAACGTTATTTCAATCTTAATGAACGTTTCGTCCCTTTATCGGGACTTTCAGCAACTCGATTGATTGTTAATGTTGTTTAATCTTTTACATAGTATTACAAAGCATACGTTCTTATATTTTTTTAAAATAAAGTGTATTTAACATTTACAAATCGTTATATATCCTAAAAACTGTTATATTCAAACATATAATCAAAACAATATTATTGTTTTGTTGTATATAATAGTGTATTTTCTTATGGATGTTAACCAGAGATTGAGTATCCGAAAAAATTACTTTAAAATATTTACAAAATGTTTTTAAAATAATTTTCAATGAAAAATTTAATTTTACTTATTCGACGAGAGTATTTACATTTACAAACTAATTGAGCATTATAATGCTTCATTTTTCTTCAGAGATTTTTTTTTTAAATCAGATGTTTCGTCATATAACAGATAAAAGTAAAAATGAAATAATTTGCATATAATAGTTTTGTTCATAGCTTACATTGTTTACTCGTTAAGATACCGTGGGAGGTCCACATAAGCGTTAAACCTATTACCGCTGGCCAAATTAATAATTTTCCAACTTTTGGGTTTAATTTCCCACATACAATCTTATCATATCTCTATTTATTTTTACGGATTGTTTAAAAATATGCATATATATTAAATGTTTCACAAGTTACTTTTTCTCCCCTGTTTTTTTTTTTTTAATAAAAATATCTGCAGCCTCTGTCTCATTTACTACGACCGATCAATTTGACCAATCAAAAAATGTATGAAGACATTTATCCTTCTGAATTTATACACTCAATACAAAAAATAAGATTATCTAAATATGCTTTTTGAAGGACAAACTAAAAGCGGAATGAGTCTTTTTATTACATTCTCTGTAAGTGTCTCCGACTACAAAAGTATAAGCTGACTGTAAAGCAAGGTGGATGTAACAGAACAAATTTATAATTGTAGGAAAAAGAATAATCATAGTATAAAACTTCAAAAGTTTTTCCCCATTGCATACTGACTTATAAGTACTAATTTGAAGGAAAGAAAATTAAGCGAACCATACTTCGATGCTACAATTGAAAGTCAATTGTCATTAATAAAAACATTTCGCCAAAAAAATAAAAAATAGTCTTAGCTTAATTTTAATTTATTCGAAAAATATCATATCATTCTAAAAAAATGACATCAATAAAAGAAATATATAGCATTATAGGTGTAGTGTGTTCGGATTTCGATAAACAGAAAAGTTTGGAAACTGAAGATAATATAGAAAAAATAATGACACTTGACACATTCGATGAGCTAAAATTTTTTGACAACGATAATGAAGAAAATAATTTAATTGAAATAACAAAAAACGATAGATTTTTGTCATAAAGTTTTTACTTATATTTGCAACTGCTAGTTCATCCAATCGTAAACGTGTCAATTTATTACTACGGTGTTGTATTATATTTTATTATCTACGTTTTATTTATATAATGTATTCTATAATAATATTAAAAAATGTAATACGTATTACATATTATCTACCTATTTATTATGTACGATAATTATTGAAAATCTAACTTTTTTCTAAAAATCAATCATTTTGACACAATCCTAATAGAAATAGGTATATATAATAAAGGCTCGCAAAATTTTAATGTCCTTAATGTTTCAATTTAATAAAAAATAACCTATTATCTATATATACGTTTATCTGAAAAAAAATATTCTTTCTGTCCGAAAAATGGTATATATGATCTTAAAAACATTTAGGATTACAGGATAAGTAAAAAATTTAAGTAATCAAATAACCTTAGTTTTTATTTAGTAATTATTTTAAAGACACACAGTGTGATGATAGATAAATAAATCGCTCCTAGAAGTAGCAATAAAAAAAGCTATTATAACAGGACTAAGTCCTAATAAAAAAAGAAAGAGGAGGAAGAAGAAAACACATATGATAATAGGCAGATATTTGTTTTTTTTTTTTTATAAGAAAAATATTGTATTACGTATTTTAAATAAAATATGTAATGCCTGCTGTTATTAAAAAATAAGAAATTTTGTTTAAAGTAGTAAATAAGATTGCATGAAAGGAATACAAAATCGAGGCACTGAACTAATAAGGAATTTAATAGTTTATTGCAAAAGTTTTTATAATTAAAGAAAGGCCAGAAGTTACAGCCCACTGCTAAAAAAAGATTTTAGCTGATTATAAAGCAAATTGTTTAATTATGGCTAGAATTTAACACTTCACTTAAAAGCAATATAGTGAAGGGTAAAGTCTTTCAAGATGCTACAAAAGGGGAAAAAATATGTTAGAGTAAACGTAAGGATTATTTAGAAAATTCGGCGAAAATTACAAATGTCCTTTTAAATCGTCGATTATGGATTAGTCTGTTTTTGAGCTATTTGCGTTCAGAAATCTACACTAATTTCTCTGGACGATTAGCAAAGCCTTTAAAGCAAGAAAACCTATTTCGACTTCGTCTTTTTTACGAGCATTGTTTCAATTTTTTAAAGCGTTTAAAGTAAACAAATGACTTACGGCTAGCGAGTGTTATGATGGTTTAATCTTCTAATAACGCCATGAAATCTACCCAGTCGATTTAAAGTATTGTCGACGACGATAAATGTATCTTGGAAAAAGATTGCAATAAGTTAAACATACACAAAACTGTAAATTCCTAAAATCCGAGCCCAAGTTTGGTGTTGTGGATTACATAATTACGGAGAAAATTATAGCCAAACTAGCACTGACGATCGAAATAACATCTGGACAGAAGTTAAAGCAAGTTAACATCGCAAACTAATCTCGCATGCAAAAGATTCCGAGACGCGACACTGGTTACAAGAAATATCACTGTAAAATTCGTTTAGCTCATTAGAAGAAGAGGTAGAGATACACGTAATTAAAGAAGCTTACCAACAATTTATTTTATTAAACCACAACCAATTTACGTTGTAGCTCAAATAATAGATCCCCTTATAGAGTTGCTTAAGTATACAGCACAGAGACAGAAAACTATATTTAAAAATAAATAAAACTAGATCAACTAAAACAATCTCTGAAGTCAAAAAACGCAATCTATCACACATACCAGCTGAAGACTGAAGAAAGCTACAAAACAGTCATCAGAGGTTTACATCCGAAAATAAGCCAATTCAACCATCAAGAAGGATTTTAAGCTGGAGGGACATTATGTAAGAGCAGTATGCAGAGTTGACGAAATTTGATATGAAACAAGTATTGCCGTTTATGGGGGAACTCGAGCCTGGAAGCAATAACAAGGATATTTTTAGTATAAACAAGATGATTAACACTATAATAAGCGTTAGAACCACCACGGCATAAAAAAGATATACGCAGTGCATAAGATTTTCAGCAATATGACATACCAAAAATTATTGCAATAGAACTCCTCCTGCGTGCGTAAGATGTGCACAAAATCACCTGTCAACTACTCGGCCCATTTTAAGAAAGATAGTCAATAAAATGCTGCAAATTGCAAAGGAAGGACTACCAATTAGTTACAAAGGACGTAAGATAAGAAAATAGCTTTAAAAAAAACTCTTCCCAACTCTTTGAAGCAGAGTACAACTGCAGTAATATATAAAACAAAAAAGAGTTAACTGACATGGGAGGTGATACGTAAATACTCTGTTCCAAACACAATGTGAGGAAAATTTAAATTTTACTGACTCAAGGAGTTATGCACAGACGACTTTCAATACAATTAATAAACGAAAGGAAAACATGACGCTACAGAAATCAAGAAACTCTTCAAACAGTCAATTAGAAATACAGAATACTAACAATTTATAATAAAATAAAACGCAAAACTAAAATAACAAAAAATAAACTAAGCTACAATTACTCATAAACGTGCTAACATAGGAATAAAAATGAAGCTTTCCTGAAAATAACATTTTGGAATGCTAAAAGATTGCAACAAAGAGTCTTAGTAACAGAAACATTAACAAATATTGATATACTCCTCACATTTCGGAAACACATAACACACTTCACTATAAGAAGCCATATAAAAATCTAATATTACAATATATACGACACAAGACGTCCATCAGGGAAGGCACACGAGGGTACTGCATTAATGTTAAAAATTACATCAAACACTATTTCCATAGTCAAATTTGTCACAAACACATCCAAGCAACTACAGTTACAGTACAATCTAACGCCAATAAATTTAAAATTTCGGTCATACATGCAACTTCAGGACAAAAAATTACCTCACAGAAATGGCAGGACTAATTTCAGTCGATAGGTGACAAATTCATATCAGCAGGAGTTCGTAATGCCGAACATCATTTTAACATGCAGGGCTCATAGATACAACTAAAACCCTCTTACCAATGTAGATTCACAATCTACTTGCACCATAATCTAAGGAACAGAACTTTCGTTACAAAAATCAATAATACGTACTTTAAATTAAAGAAATCAAAGTTAACGTACCGCAAAGAAAGTGTTCTTGGACCCATAGTGATACACTGACCCATACACACTATACAGCTGATATTCCAACTACTGATGAAAATAAAATACCCTAACTTTTACTGATGAAACTGCTATACTAGTTATCATTCTGACCGAACAGTAGCGATTACGTTTTTCCAAGAAAACGTTAGAAAAATAGAAAAATAGATCAATGGAAAAGGATAAAAGCAAATGCATCAACTTCGCTTTCGCACTGTTTAAAAATCCAAGCTCAGCCTAGAAAATAAATTAACAGTTTAGAAAATCATTATAAAACCAATAATGGAACTTTAGGATATCACTATAGGGAACACGGCAGTAATGATTTATATAATAAAGCTAAAATAAATTCAATCGATAATACACCAAGAATGATAGTCGACGCACCATACGGTTCATACGGAATGAAATATACGAAAGGATCTTGTACTAATGACAATTATGAAAGAAACAGAAAATTTTACAACAAAATATAAAGAACACCCCGCAGTCCACTGCTACCAATTAGCCGCAGAAACGTTAAGACTAAAAAGAAAATATCTAGTAAACTTAAATATATAAAAATTGTAAAAGAAAACGATAACCCTAAAAGGTATTACATAACCACCCACATGTTATTTTAAATTAATCAAAAAAAGGAATTTATCTAATGTCAACGGATAAATTATAAAAAATAAATATATTTAAAAAAAAAACAAAAAATAAGAGGAAAAAAATTTTTAAAAAGAAAAAAGTGAATAAAGAAGAAAAAAAAGAAATTGGCGAATAAAATAAAAAAAATTACTGATTTTTATATCTGTAATTTAAAAAAAAAATCTTAAGCGCATATCTTCAACGGTTTAACCTATCCTAACAGATAAAATGCTTCAACCATTATAGATCTAGGAATCTTCAATTCTATGCAGTCTTTGAAACCTAAAGCTTTGCCCCTAATACGATTGAATACATGTAATGAATATACAAAACAAATACAAATTTGATAACGTTTTTGTAATACTACAAACATCTAATGAATTAACTGTTTTAAATGAAAGAGGGATATTCGTATGAGATTCTTAGTATCATTAAAACAAAAGTTCCACTCTAATTACAATTAAGTTGTATTTTGAATTTTATAAATGTATATACCATCAGTGACTGAAATTAAAAACAAAAATTAAATTAATATATACCACAAATTCGAACAAGAATGATTTGTAAATGTATACCAAATTTTCGGACAGAAAGAGCCCTTTTTTTTAAGGGCTGATCTTATTAATCATTCATGGTAGTAATTTATACACATGACGTGATGGTAGGTCTAGTAGTAATAGGGAATTCATATCAGGAACAATTATTATGTTTTATAAAATGATCAATTTTGAATAAACTTTTTACCACAGATTGACATTAAGGAACGTAAATTTTCTATCGAGCTTATTTCATTAGAAATTAATTTATTATTTAAATAAAACGTTTTTTTAATTAATAACAGTTTTATTAGCTAATTTGATTGAATTTATCTAACAATAAGAACGGATATGAAATATCTTTTATTTTAAATGTAAATGTAATACCTAAAACCTTCTGTAGACAGATCTAGCTTATCCTGTAAGAAGTTTAAATCAATTTCATAGAATTTGTTTTATGCTGGCTTAATAATAATAACTTCTACATATATAAATGATATAAGACATTAAAAATTTCTATTAAATTATGTTATAAAGCGAGGTCCGACTGATATAAAATCCAAGGAATCTACCTGAATGCATTTTTATGAACGAAGCTAGTTCATCTGAATTGTTTATATCTTCAGAGATGTTAAATGTTTACATAAGCGTCTTGGGAGTTAAAGAAGTAGAATTTTGGCTGTGATCCTAAATCTCTAAAACATGATCAACATCTTAAGAAGAAAATTAAAAATTTTAAACTGTTGAGTTAGATATACTAACATAAAGTATTCGATATCGGACAGGAAAACGGTTATTCATTTATTTTATTTGAATATGTAAACTTGTGCAATAGTGATGTGTGGTTAGAGAGGTGGTTAGAGAGGTGCAACCATTTTATATGTATTTACAGATACTTAGATAGATATTTCATCGGAAGTATTACGGTAAAATTTGAATTCAATTTGATTGCCATCAATCTCAATAAAGTTACTTCTGAAAAAAATAGCATAAAAATTGTTGGAGATGATCAATGTCCAAATAATTCTTAGGATTAATATATCCTCTTATAGAAATTAATTTTCTCATAAAACTTCTTTTAATTCGAGCTATATACACTGAACAACATAATAATATTCGAACGTTGAATGTTCATAGCCACCACCGGCAACCGATACTAATTGTAAGTTAGCTTAAAGCGCTAGAGGGATCACCGATTACCGGCGAAACCATGATTATCAGGAACATAATTTAAACAAATTTCCCATATATTTAAACTTTTCAATATTATTATCATTACTGCAGTGGTGCGGTGAAATAAATGTCATAAAACATATAAATGTAGTTTTATTTAAATAAATTATAACATATATACTTCAATATTATACACGCATATTGCAATGTTGCCGTATTAAAATATTTCAAATAAAAGAAAGGTAAGCCAGTACAGTCTCGAATTTTTTTAGTATGGGTTTTTATGATTGTCATACTTAAATTACAAATTGTTTTTTCTAAGGTTGTATAAAATTGTCATTTTTTGGTTTGTCCTGGCATTTTTTGTATTGAGCTAGTTTTTTTTTAAGTAAATTTAAACACGATAAAAGAGGCTACCTTCAATTGCAATATTTCGGGATTTTATTAATCGAGTTAACACAAATACATGCATTTCTGCGCTTTGGGGGGGGGGTTACTTATAATAATCCCCCAGTAAGATAAATACCATTTCGTATAGCTATATTATTAAACTTATCTTTTCAAAATAATATTTTAATATAATATGTAATGCATAATTATAACAAATTCGTGTTAGCGCTACGGCAAGTTATGTAATTAAATCACTGACATTTAACATATAAGTGGGAACATAAATGCAATTTTTAATATCGCTACAGTTAATGAATTGTATATATTTTTAGTTTTAATAAAAATTCGGTTAAAGAATTATTGCAATTAAAAGAAATTATGTAATTTAAGTAAAGTTATTGAAATTGCAAATTAACTACGTAGGTATGAAGTAATAACTACTAGATTCAATTCCCTTGAGTACACGTTGTTGGTTTCTTCTTAAGAGTAATTATTGACTAAGACAGCATTCATTTTTGATTTCTATCATTTAAAATTTATCTCAACAGGGTCAGAAGATAGTCCCACCGATGTATTGATTTCTCAAGACTAGCAACGTCTTATATTCACTTCCTTAACTGTTTAAAAGTTTTTCCTCTTACCCTCATTTCGATCTGATTGAAGTGTGAAATAAAACTTTACGAAAGAGAAGTGTCTCGATTCTATTTTTTAGAGTAAATGATTTTTGGATACTCAATATTTATAACTTGTCGAAAAAAACGAGTGCGTTGTTTACTTATGAAAACGAAAATAAATTTTTTGATACGTATTTACTTTTAGTTAAATAGATTTTATTTCATTAATTCGATTTATTGGTGAGAAGATACACTAGTATAAGAGTTTTTTATAGGTAGGATTTATGTACAATTCTACAGGCATGTACGACGTAGGTGAATAGGACAAAGTATAATAAGCATATGCCTTAAATCAATGTGTTAAAATCATGTTTTTACAACACTAGATTATTTAAAAAAAATTCATTAAACGAAATATAATATAACTGTATTTCGAAAATAATATAATAATCACATTATTCAGAACATACTTTTCAATTTCTTATAACAGGAGTACCGTACAAACGAATGCTATTTTATTTTTGTGGTAGAAAATATAAGAAATAATTATCGTGATATTTTTTATCACTAACTATGAAAAAATATTTGGTTTGCAAATAAGCAATACTGAAATTTTCCATATACTATAAAATAATTGTATCTAATATAGTGTGTAATAAAAAAATTATTACATTTCTTAAATTTTACAGTTATTTTTGTAAAAGTTTCAGTATCGTTAAGCTATTGTAAGAAAAGTAATAAAATCAATAGTGTCAGTTTAAAAATATAGCAATTATATTGACAAAGTATATTTCGTTGAATTATTTAAATAACAATGGATTTTTAGAACAAAACAACTTTCGTTTATTAAGACGCAACAAGGAATAATTTTTTACATTACACTGATTCTAAATAATATATAATTACCTTAGAAACCCGCTTATAATAATTTCCAATAAAATGAAACTGCTTAATATAAATCCCGATAGTTTTTGCTTCCCAATAATGATAATACACGTAATTTGTAGTAATATTCGTCCGGTTGTGCAGTTTGTCTGTGTCGAATTAAAAATGTCTATTTATATATCTGGGATCGCTCAGATTCCTCGTGGTAAAGGAAACTGGGTATTCTCCAAAAAAAGATGTTACAGAAATCGAGGAAATGTTCCATTGACCTTCAGCGTCCCTTTTCAACCTGCCGATTTAGCCGCAGCCCCTAAAACATTCTTTCGGATTATCTTCGATCGATGTTTTTCTGTAAATATGATATTAACGCAAGCCTTGCTATCCCTAAAATAAACACTCAGGTCATTTATATCCCTACGACCGTTCGATACGGTTACGAAACCACTCTAGTCATATTCCGGTTACACAAAGAGAACTTCTTTTCTAAAGAAAATTAAACAAAACGAAATTAGAAGCATCCGAAAAATATTCTTGAACTCTTTAACATATAAATAAAATGTTCGTCGACGCGTCCATAGGATACCATTTAATTTGGCTCAGCTGAAAACACTCATATACAAACTCACAAACAAGGCGTTTTATTTTGAAAGTTACATTGCTTTATTACAAAAAAAACGTGCCTGCTTTTTTTTAGACGTCAAAGTCTACAATAGCGCATAAGGTGAATGAGTCTTAGAGACGTCATTGTATGTCAAATAATTGATCTGGCTCAACTAAACAATCCTAAAAACGGGACATTCAATTTTGAAATTTGTGTTGCTATATGACATTTAATCAGGTTGGTATATTATGTTAATGGATAATGATTAAACGAGTGAAATAGATAAATGAGACGGATCAACAAAAATTTAACTTTGACTTTAACGCATAAAATTTCGATATTTTAGGTTGTAATTAGACGAAAAAAAATATGACCTAAAAATGTTTGCTTTTGTATGGAGGAGACCGATTGAACAATATTTTTCAAAATCTGTGGTTTTAATTTTTAATTGAAGATGAAACCATTTAAATAAATATGTTGTATATTTTTATTAAAGTTTACTATCAAAATAACTTACAAAATAGTTGAAAAGAATTTTAAAATGCACTCTTTTACTTGTTTGTTTATGTTCATAAGTACTATCTCTCAATAAACCCCAAATATAGTATCCCTTCATGTTTTCGTTAAAATTCGTAAATCGTTAAAATCTTCTGCAGTAATAAGAAAGTGTTTTGGTTGTACTTGTGTAAGTGAAAACTCTTTATCAGAATTACTTTTATTAGAACTAAGAGATAAGCTAGATATGCTTCGTAGGCTTCACAGAGAGCGTGAGGATGTCTTTGGTTCGTATTTTACGTCTCTAACTTAAGTAAATTGACCGTTTATGTAACAAAATGTATCAGAATCATATTTACACTTTTGCAACAAAGTTTTTCTAGACTTATACAAAACACGTGGTCGTTGTTTATTATTAACGTGTCATCTAGCGGCACTATATGAACGTAAAAACCCCATTATGATAGCGCGGGATTTTTGAATATATTAAAATTAATTAAAATTAGTAAAAACATTCACAAATGAATAATATTACTATAACTATCACAAAAACAAACTTTATACTAAGAAAAAGAGGTATTTTCTTTTCGTTTTTGTGCATTATTAACTGAAAAATCACAAAATAAACTTAAGGACAAAGAACGAAATTTTTTTGGTAGAGTCGTGTAATTAATCAACGTAATGTAATAAATGTACCGAATGCACGCTGCGGAGATAATTCTTGACGTCTCGGTGACATCAAAGTCTTGCAATGGCACATAATTTTAATAACGTCTCCAGACATCACTTTATGACGATTAGGTCAAGAGCATCGCTTTTGCAATGGTATTTAACACAAATTGTAACAGTATCTTGTTTCGCTTCTTTTTCTACTGGTTAGACAGACTTCACATTTGTTTGTTAGGAATTTCTTTATGGCTTTGTCTATTATTGGTTTAAGGGTACGTTGTTTCATATTACCCGAGAGTTTCTATGGCGGCTCGATTCCTACATGATCTCTTGTATTTAGAATACTTTATTCATAATATTACTTATTAGGTTTTCTTCGTCTATAATTTCACCACATCAAGTAAGAAATCTTTATATTTCATTTTTTGTTGAAACAATAATTATAGATTTTAAATGCATTTAACTTAACAAGCCGCAGTTGATTAGATATAGTGTACTCCCTTTTACGGTCATTTAATTGTTTTTCTCAATATTGAGTAATATGACAGATATTGATCAGTGAGGTCGACACCGTTCATGTATAAATTGTACTCTACAATGCATTTCGATTTCTTTCGTGATTTTTTTCTTGAAAACTAGATATCTTGTCTCCCGGCCACAAAATTCGGATTGCTAAAGACGAGATATCTCGTCTCCCGTATGCAATGTCTTAATAAGGTAATATTTATATTTTTGACTCTAACTGAACACATATGCATCTTTTAGACGATATAGACATAAATTTCGTGTCCCATGGACACGAAATGGTCCATCATCTCCAATTACAACAATAAATTCATGACGAGCAAAAAAGTAATATAATAAAATATGACTAGAGAAGCTATTTTCGAAAAGTTCTAACTTGCCGTTGAACCTTTGAAAATAACTCAATAGTCTATGTAGTTGCCCTCTTGAGCCACAATTAAGTAGGGGGATCCTTCGGTATTTAGCCTCTTCTTTCTTCATTCCCTGAAAACTGCATTTAGACATTTCCTAAGTGCGAGCAAAATAAGATCTTCCATACTTCTCTTCCAAATAAACTCTTATTTTGTTATGATTCCGATTGTCAAGCATTAAAATACTAATTTACATTCTATATTATAATTATTTACGCTTGTGAACCATGAATGAATTCTAATTTCATTAACCGTGTATAAATACACAAACTTAATTAATCGAATATCCAAGCAGATAATTATAATCGATGACCTTAATAACACGTCGTTGCACTTTTAGTGTCAAGTAATAAAATTAAAATAAAATGAATAATGCAATAATTGTAATGTATTTTATTCATATATTTTAATTTCATTTATTCGTTATTGAGTTCTATCAAATAATCTAATTGTAAGACAAAATCGTGATTGTCCGACGCGTGCTTCTTTATAATACTTACCAAGTATCAAATTAAGCAAATAATTTGCGAATAAGTTCGACTTGACTTCACTTGAGATAAAATTGTAATAGAAAGGAATCTTTCAAATCGTTGCAAATTCCTTTGTGTGATTCAAAGTACATAATAAAAATTACAGAAGAGTTATAAAATTAATTCATAAAACAAGTATAATAAAATGATATAATATAATTTTGTAACAATTCTGTATGAAACCCGGAGGTAAGACTTCCACTTTTCAGTGAAAGTACACTATTTTTCCCGGGTACTACCTGCTTATAATAAAAGTTTTCACTATCATTTAGAAAAGTATGTTACACCTCTACCTGTATATTGGCAATATTTAAAAAGAATAAACATAAATACATCCCCCACCTATATACCCACTGATTCCACAATTCTCTTACATACCACCAGGATGCAAAAACCTAAAGTAGATAGTCCCCTCCCCCTCCCGGGCACCGCCGACATCCTAATTCAACCATGTGTTTTTTAAGCTTAAATGTAAATGGTATATGTACTTTTTGCGGTAATTGACAACCAAAACTAATGATTATTGCCAGAATGACTAAATCAAAAATAGTGGTACATCCTAGCCCTTTCTCTACAGACGCATTCTGCGGCGTGCTACTCTTGCTAAGTGTATTTGTGTGCATTTGCGAGACATATGTAATCGCCCATGATACGCTCAGTACTGTGGTATCTTACGCAGGGCGGCTGTAATCACTTATACAATGGAAGTGGTAAAAAATTTATCACATAATGCAATTAGAAAATATACTTTAATAATATAATTTCGTATGGAAGGTTTCAAAGCACGGGCATACACAAAGTCCCATCTCACATGTTTTACATTAGTAATGTGTTTTTCGTTGGACACCATTCTTAGTACAAACAATACACTTTCGTAATCCAATTTTTCGTTTTGTTTTCTCGTTAGTGTATCTCGTTAGTGTAAATCTCTTAAGAGTGTCTACCAGTAAGCCTTAAAGGATATTTATCCGAAAATCTAGGAGCGCTTTGACTAAAGTCGATCTTTATGGTATTTTCGTATAATGTCTTATTATTTCAAGATGAAAAGCGGCTACAGGAGAATATCTTTTCCTGTTTTGTATTTATACAAACAACCAGAATTCCAAACGGCAATGTCTAGCAAATGAAAAAAGTACTTCTTGTACCATTTTCTAGATTTTCTGATGGATTTAATGGAACTGATAATTATATGACATTTGTTGGCAGTGCCCATTGATGAATTATAATCGATTATACATTTGGGTTTACGTATAAGTTCTTGAGTTTTATAGATTCTCTTTCCTGTATATATTAACTCACCAATATGGAAAGTGGATAAAACAAATACGACGTCTCTTTTATCACGCCATTTAAGAGCCAGCAAATTACTTGATGTCTAAAAATCAACATCGCCTTTTTTTAATTTTCTGTCCATTATAGGCATTTCTTTTCGCCTTTGCTTTACAGTCCCACGAGCATTTGTTAAATTTGTATGTAACAAATTAAAAAAAAACAAGACTGCTATAATAATTATCGATATATAATGAATGACCTTTTCCCAAGTACGGGTTTAAAAGTGTTTAAACGATATTTCCTGTTTTGCCAATTTCTTCGGTGTTCTCTGTCACGTTTGTAACATTACCTGTTTGTACAATAGTATCTAGTACGTAGCTAGTTTTACAGTCGCACAATACATACGTTTTAATGCCAAATTGCGGATTCTTTTGGCCGATATATATTGTTTAAAAGATAGTTTGCCCTTGTATAGTAAAGACTTTCATCTATGCATAAATTTTGAAAAGGATAAAATGAGTTTTTAAACGATTTTTGAAATCTGCTTAAAACCTCGCTAATTTCTGCATACGATCAGAAGAATTTTGATTATTATCTTCAAAATGCAACATTTTCAATAAATCTGAATATCTATCTCTACGCATATTTTCTGTAAAAATATCACTTTTTAAAAGTTTGTCTCACGACCAATACTCACTAAGCCGTAATATTTTGTTTCTCGACATTAGTAGCGTACATACGAAAAAACAGTACAGCTCGTCGACAGTTGTAGCAATTTTGATATTACGCAAGTCATCATTTACTGTACGTGCCTAATAGTTATTCGTCTTATCCACAATAAAGTCCACTTTATCAGGTGAATAAAATAATAGAAAATAGTCTAATATTTCAGATAAGTAATTTATCTCTTCTGTCTGAAGTCCAGAATTGGAAGTATTAAAGTTGTGAAATGTGTCCGATGATTTATTGTACATCTCATTGCTCTTATTTTTCATGGAATAGCAATTTTCTTTCCGCCTTTTGTAATTCGTATTTATTATTCTTGAGGTGTAAAATATAAACGAAAAATAAAAAAGATTCAATGATGTGAAATATACAAAACAATTAAACCACATAATGTGCAAATAATTTGAAAGTGTGAGCGGACTGAAACAACTGTACTGCCGAAATGTTATTTTTATACTGCTGTCCATTATGTCAGCTTGATATTATTCCGCAGCGTAAAAAAGAACAAAATACTTGAGATAGATAACCTCGAAGATAACAAATATACTCTGCTCATGAAAGATCACGGGGTGACTGTAATCACCGCTCGTAGCGGAAGGGCCTAGTATATATCAGTATCCTAGTATAATTTAAGTATTGTCAAATTTCCATACACGTATATGTGGGGACTCAACTATTCAAAACGATTTTATTACTAGAAAAAAAGAACAGAAAAATTTCATATGTTTAAATAGAAAAATACAATTATGAAATATTTTTTGTGTGTCACATCAAACTGTACGTTTGCTATACTTAATATAAATAGAAAAATACAAATATTCGTATTTTTCATACCATAAATGACTCAACAAGTAGCATTCCGATTATTGGATGATATATTAATTAAATACTAACACGAAACGATGTTAAGTACACATAAGCTAATACGCACATACAGGTGTAAAGTACATCGTGCAATCACTAGTACAATGACAGTCGTCGACAGTAAAAAATCTTAAACCTAACCCATACTAACCGTTTCTCATCTAAACGAGTAGCACATGAGCACACGCACATACGAGACGAAGAAAGTATAGGGGGGGGGGGAGAAAAACGGGAGATTAGTATGTTAGAAGCTGAAAATTGTGATCTAAAAAATATGATTTAATACACGTGAATACATAACACATAAATATACATTTTTATAAAAATTTATATAAGCGGCTAAGGACTCTACAATTTATTTGATAAATAATAACTTTTAATATCTTTTAATATATTTTAAAACCTCGGAATAGACTCCTTTTTATTAAGTTAGCTGTTGTAATAAAAGAACTGAGCTTTGAGCCACCACTTAACTGCTAGAATCTATCCGTCGCTAATAAATTTGTCTTCTTGCTCATTTACTTATAGTATCGAAGTATCGATATATCAAAATTAATCGCGATTAAATAAACTAAGTACGAAGCAATGCATGTAAGACATTTATTACATGCTTTTCTGGACGAAAACGAGTAAATTAATGCTCGATTTCACCACTACTAGTCACGAACAAAACACGTAATAAAAAAGAAAGTGCATTATTTAATTGCATTCTTAATAAAATAAATTTAACCGATGAGACAAGAAAACCTATCCTGAACTAATATAAAATATGCAATACACTATACAATAAAATATACAATTTTCATGAGTAATTCGTAAAAAGAAATTACTCATGTGCTCGTCACTAATTTATTGAAATAATTACAACCAATAACTCATGCCGATTAGGACCTTTCATCCTCGACATGATTGAGCACCGGAGGGACTTTAAATTTTTTGACTCACTCCGTAAGAAGTCCTATGATGGCTCCAAAATACTCCTACTTTGTAGCAAGTATTTAAGAATTCCTATCGAAGATCCATCGGTGATCCATCGATGATCCATCGAAGAAGTCGTCCCACATCTTTGATAAGGTAGAAAGCCGTCGTCATATCTGTAAGATAAAATAGAACATAATGATAAGTTCTATGTAATATGATCCAAAATCATATCAAACAAAAACAAATAAAATGTTAATAAAAATGAATACTTACAATGCATTCCAATGGGATGAAGCTCAGTGGTACCATGGTGATGCATCTCGCGTGAATCTAATGACGCGGTATAAACGAAAATATGAAACTATAGATGAGTTCGCGTTTGATTTTAATTTGTTTTACTCTACAACTAAAATTCAAAGACTACTTTGCACACAGTCAATACAAGTGTTAAAATCTTCATTGATGCAATGACTCCAATGTGCGAACAGTCTTGTGCGACTGTTTAAAGATAAAAATACAACTTTACTCGAACAAACTGTAATGCCATTACTGCATTGGTCGCAGTTAATTTAATAGATAAATTTAAAAAATAGAAATTTACGAACGAACGTGCTTTAAATCCGTGATTTTAATTATATTTAAACGCGATCAAACACGACGATCACAACATGCACGTTCATCATTGCACGATTGCAATGCACGAGCACTTGCAACACTTCATAAACACAATTCACTAACACTTCCAACGCTGCGATATTCCCATGATGATCTGAAACAGAAATAAAAACAAAATTATGAATATCATTGTTGTAAGAAAAAATTATTATAATTATTAAGAAAGTGTTCAAAACAAAAATTGACTTACGTGTATTCTTCATTGATGACTGCATGATCGGCGGTGTCCTACCCTTAGGATGACAATGTGCACACGTTTAAAACGAATAAAAGAAACTATCGGAATTTTTTTTTACTCAAAAAAAAAAAAAAAACGAAACTTTTCCGTACGGCGAATAACAATGACTTTCCTTTCCGATTCTTTTATATTTTATTTTAACGATACAAAACACTAGTACTTCATTGCCTATGCGCCCCATTGCAATGATGTTTTGAAACAGAATAAGAAAAAGAACAATTAATGACATCGTCTTAATAAAAAAAAAAACCATTGAAATTATCATAGGAATGTTTGACTAAAAAATCTGCTTACTTTGAATCTTAAGCGTTAAATGCGTGATTGATATAATATCCTACCCGTAAGATTACAATGAATAAAGATAAATTAAAAATTAAGACCTGAAAAATAGAAATATATTAAAGATTGTTATTATTATATCAAGTAGTGTGTTGGGACCTCAGAAGCTCTCATTGCTTCATATACCAAATCTTGCCAGTGTTCTCGTTGCTGAGTGCAGTCCCTCTATTCGCGACCCTCCTCGTCTCATTTCTTTAATATCCCTCCTAATATTGTACTCCCATCCTACGTCTTTGTCTACCCAATGGTCTTTTTTTTTTCATTGGGTATACTGTTAAATATTTTATACGAGGTTCATTTCTCGCCAATACGCTCCACGTGGCCAGCCATTTTTAACAGCGTAATTTTTTTGACGTTTATAATGTCTGGTCCACTAAAAATATACGCAGTTCCACGTTATGTGATGTTCTCCATTCGCCCGTCTCGTCATCGCGTATTGTGCTGAAGATTTTACGTAGTATTTTGTTCTCAAATACCCTAAGTTTTTTTCGTCGTAAGTGATCATGCCTCGGAATTATAAAAAAAACTACCGGTAGAATGACTTTTTTGTATATTCTGATCTTTAACACTAGGCAGTCTGAAACTTATTATATGCATGTATTTTTCAAAAGCAGTAAGAATAACTGCATCGTGAAAAATTTACTAATGTGTAAAGAATTTTGTTTGTGATTGATTTTTATTATTTTCTATAATATTTACAATTATTATTAATTATTAAAGACAAAATAAATTAACTTCACTAGGAAGTAAAATAATTTATTGAATATTTGTTGTGCATTTTATGCAAATGAAAAAGGAACTCTTTTGAAAAATTTTGCGTTTTTTTAGAATGGGTTGCATTTGATAATGTTGCAGTAGAGTTTTGTTGGTCTTCTTGTTGTGATAATTTAATCTGGCTTGCAGCTCTGTATTCAGTGGGATGCTGTTTTGCTGTAATTATAACAAGAACTTTTTTTTTTTTGTATTCCTTTCGTTTCTTTGTAAACGATCCAAGCATTTATTGCAGTAAAATCTTAAATATTGTAAAATATTTGGAGGGGCCATCCGCGAGAACTAGCTTTTACTCTATAAATACCTAATGAGCAGCTGCAACTTATCAAATATACGCAGAAATTAACATTGATTTTCTGCCGTTTTTTGATAGCAAATTCCAGCTCTCTACATTAAAAGGCGAATGTTGATAGTGCGTTTCCGTTTTTTATCTTACACGACTTCTTCTAAATATTTCTTCAGCGATTTAATATCAATAACGTCATCTATATATATCAGAGGGGTGGGGTAGGCGCTTTTGGTGGCGGTTCATTTATAGGAGCCGGTGCTTCTGCTTCCGTGCATTCACTTAGAATTGAGTACGTATTTGCTGCTAGTAAATTTGCTGTTAGTAAAATTGCTTGTTTTTCATGATTTTTATTGTTGTTGTTGTCATCCTCTGCTCCTAAGTCTTTCCCTACTATAAGAAATTGTCGGACGTGTAGATCCAGTAGCTATTTGCCACTGCAGTGGCATGAATGTTTGCATATCCTGGTCAAGGATATACGAAAGGCTTCTTCCAAGTTCTTCTTTTATGTATGTACTTGATACATAAAACGATAAGAACGCCTAATTGATGCTTTGTTTTTCCAAATTTTCAAATACTTGCAAATCACTACAAATATGAAGAAGATAAAAAAGTAAACATGATTATAGGGTTGGTTATGTATAGGTATTCCATTCTGTGTTCTAACAATTTTCAGAGACATTGTTAATATTTAAAAAAATAACGTGTAGAGTAAAGACAATATACGCTAAAAACTTTTTCACATTGGACAGAAAAACACAATCGTATAGGAAAAGAGCCTTTTAAAATGATAGATATTACCATAAATGGTTAGTAGGATTTTTCAAGTCGAAATGATGAAATTTACGAAATAACAATCCTGTGTTGTTACCCCTATTTGAGTAGCAGCAAAAGTTTCTGATCGGGTCGATTCACATGTATTGGGATGACGCTTATTTGACTACATTTGGAGGATTTTTGTATGCATTTGAAAAAGTATTTCACAGGAAATAGCAAAAATATTGAATTGTTTTAAAAGTAGTACGAAAATTGTTTATTAAGATTTGTAATCAAAATTATTAGAGAAATTTTATCGAGAATTTGATGCATTGTATTACACTTTATAGTTTTTGTTGCAACCACTGTTAAGACATCTTTTAAGGTTTTTAATTAGAAAAAACATGTTTTCGCTGGGATAGGTCAATCTACTATTACTCATCAACTCAATCAAATTATCTCGACCGCTTGCTGCTTTATTATGTGATTGTATAGTATCTATACACGTGAAAAACCTTGTATAACGATTGCTTTTTCTTACCATGTAACCAGCAATATACGCAACTATTTCATCACTTGATTGCACGACATCGTAATAATGATCTCATGTTGAGGATCGTGAAATTTCTTTTGCTGATCTGAATGGTTTTCATATTCGTTTTTGTTTTTGGCATTATCACAATTTTCATATTAAAAAAGGTCGATTGGACGTCGATATGGAGTGTCGTCGACACGAATCTCTTTGCACATTAAACGTGTACGATTTGTTAAAGTTTCTAATATATAACAAACTCTTAGTTCTCACAGGATGCGAGTAAAAATCTTTCGAAGCATAAATGTTGACCGTGTTCCTTAGATTCTTCTTAAAAGCGTTTACTATTTTCTTTGAAATCCCGGTAGCGATCTACAATGGCTGCTTTGTTTCTGAACGTGTTAATTTTGAACTCGCGATGCAAACTCTTGATTCTATCCTGAAGATTCTCCTTCTTTCTCACAGTTTTTTCATTAAAAAGTTTCTTTTTTCATCAATGTTTTGTTTCTTTTTTAATCAGTTATGCGTGGTGGTCTCTACGCTGAGTGCGGCTCTGGCGTGTCGCGATAATTACAAGCGATGACGGATATGGTCGTCAAATACAGATTGACTGGCGCTGTTACAATATTGCGTCAAAAAGACTTCACTTAAAAAAAAAATAACAAACTTGTTAGTATTATACACACAGTCGCTTATTATGAACTTATGATTATACATAATAAACGAAAAACTTAGAGAAAAAGTCGAATATTTATAGGAGTTAACAATGTAAACTTTTGCTGTGGTTTTATATTCATGAAAACATGGAACGACGCGCATAGTGGCACTTTGCATAACAGACACCTATACTGCAATTCTTTTTTTAATTTTTTTTATAACAAACAGCGCTTCTTCGCGAAGAACTTTTGGTTGTTTAACTTTCTAATATGTAATCTGGGAAATGATTTTCGATAAAGCGCGAAGCGTTAGGTCTCGTTCGAGATTGTGATGATTTTTGCGATTCTATGGGATACGATTCCACTATTCTTTTTTTATACATTAGTTGTGAGCATGCTTTGGAATGCTTTGTAACTGTTCACATGAAAGATCAGTAAAAAAAGAAGCGAGATAGCGCGCATATGAGCTCTTTTTAGGAATCACCGCAATTAAAGAATCTAATCTATATATTTTTTTTGGGTTTGATACATAAAAATGCAAATCAGGATAGTCTAAGATCTAGTGTTACTGCACTGTTTATGAGTTAGCTCTTAGGAAGTTATAAATCCAACAAAAATAATTTATAATTTTTATTTGCTTGTTTCATTCCGTCTTGACATCTGAACATTTTAAGCATGAAGAATCTACTCGTCATAACACAAATTCTGCCGCATCTTCATGACTGATATAGTCGTTAAACACGCTGTAGTGATTTTGTAAGTACTTACTAATTAATATTTAACTTTTTAAAATGTGTATTTTGTAACATAAAATTATTACAAGTTTTAGGTTTATTTTACGGTGTGAGCTTATCAGAGCTCTACCCCCCCCCCCCCCTATCTTGATGAACCTTTTCCAATCGCGGATGTCCGCGACTGTTTTATTCACTCTATTCGCAACTGACCTCTATCGCTGTCCGAGAAAAATCAGACTATTCGTGTATCCGCTATTTGAGGACGCGTAGTGTTTACACACTAATGATTATAGAGCAATATTTCCTGTTAATCATTTCTGAAGGCAAGTGTTGGGATTATTCTTTTGGGATCAGTTAGAGAATTTGAAGAAAGCTTTAATCTAGTAAACATTAAACGTCTATTGCATTATATATATTACTAGTTTCCTTTTAACGTTTTTCTCAATGGGGTGTTGGTTGAAGAGACCGTTATAACTCTTTTTCAATGGTCCTTCCCACTTTCTGCATGCCTACCTATTGGCGGCGTGGTCTATAGATACGCGGTTATACTAAATACTTCAGGGCGCTAATTTAAAAAGCAAGACACTGAATTTTGTCACATAGAATCAATGTTAAATATAAAGCGAAAGTGTAATAATCTATGAGAATAGACACAATATTTAAAATAAAACTTTTTAAATATTTAGGGAATTTACTAAAGTATTCAACTATTTGTTTGATAATGTTTTCTTGGTATTTTAATATACATTCTTAAGCAATATACACATAAATAACACGTTCATAAAAATTCATCTTAGTGGCTATGGACTCAGAATATTATTTCATCAATAACGACTTAATCATTTTTTAACACATTAACCAGCCGGTCCCGCGATAGCGCGGATTTCCGAGTCTTGCGCTTGAGTCCCGGCCGCGGGTTTTTGCTCGATGTTTGGATTTTTTTTGCTGGTATGAGTATCTTACACATGAATTTTTATTTACTTACTATGGTTACGCTAATGTTTTAAATATTTTTTTGGGGATTTTCAATGATCAGCGTGGGGTGTTAAGTGGCCGCTACGATGCCGGCGCTCAGGCGTTGAATGTCTCGTACGTCGGCAGCTGTTAATGTGTTAATATACTTCAAAACCTTCTGACGACTGACGACTCTTTTCATTAAGTTGGCTTTTCTAATAAAATAAACTAGGCTTCAATCTATTAATTGTGATTAAGTAAGCGTAATAAATTTTGTATTTCTATTTCTTTTCTTTCTAGAGTATTTTACAATATTTTTATAGGGAACTTAATTATCAAAACCAGTGCATTTTCATTAAGGAGCCATTATAGAGCGTATGAATTTCTTTTCTGACGTTATTAATTTTATTAAAAAATGAACATTATTGTGCACGCGCACACGCACGCACAATGATAAGATTATTAATTATTAATTTAACAAAATATATAATAAATGTGTGTGTTATAAAGATTAGATTTTAACATACTTAAACACAATACATTTTTCAGAATTATGTTCGTCGCAAAAATACAAAACAAATTTTTTCAAAATACATTGCATGTTGGGGGGCTTTTTTCACACGTACACGGGGACTTAATATCTTCCACAGAGCAGCAGATTTCGTTCAATATTTAAAAAATTAGTTTCTTCACTTAATTTCTACACATACCATGCTTATTTTATCATATCGTAATAGTTTTGCGCAGATAACTGATTATTTTCTATCAGCTATGACAAGTTCAACTTTTCTGATAGTAAATGCTTTTCTGTAAAATGATTTATATCAATTTAAAAGTATGTTGTATATTTCTATTTCTGAGATATATTCGTGTGTGTAAGAATTTTAAAATATAGTATTAGAAGAAAGTATTGATTTTTTTAAATTAACCAATGGTAATACGAAACTACTTGTACTTCTTGTGTGGTGTTCTATTGTTCTAACAATCTTAGATAAGAGTAGTCATTCTTATCTAAATACATTATTATCTTGTGTCTGACACGCTTACATACGAAGAGCTTTAAATCATAATTTCATTTAAAGAAGTCCGAACTTTTCTGTTCAATATTAATTTTGTTCTGAGATTTCTAAGGTCTCAATGAACCATAAAAAATACAATGATTCAGCTACAAGTACGTAAGTTCTGGATAATAAAAAATTTATACTCAGTACGCCAAGTTTATAAACTCTGTGGTGTAAATTATTAAAAATCCTCAAAGGGCACTTAACACTAGAAAGACGGGAGCTTAGTATATACCTATATTGGCTGAAAGCAGTCAAAATGACTGCATTTTGAAAAAATAACTAATGCGCAAAGAAATTTGTTTAGAAGTAATTTTAATATATTTTATATCATTTACAGTTATGTAACAAGTTATTAATAAGTAATAACAATGAAATAAAATTTCTTTTAGTTTAAAAAAATAATCTATACATTATCTGGACATTTCAAGCAAATGACAGTGCAAATCTTTTTGGATGTACGTCGTCCACAAACATACTTCTGACATTTTTGACAAACATTATTTGTTTGGTTGTTTTGGCAAAGTCGTATTTGACAAATTTTTCGTTTTATAGAATCTCTGGTACTTGAAGATGTTGCAGTTGATAGTTCTGGGTTTTCCTGTTGTGATAAATTTTTCTGTGTTTCGGTTGTGTAATCGGCGGAAAGCTGTTCCGCTAATTCAAATAGGAACTGTTTTCGTTCTATTTGTATTCTAATCACTTCTTTATACAGGATCCATGCATTTATTGCAGCTAAATCTAAAATGTTAAAAAATATTTGGAGGGGCCATCTACGCGAACTAGATTTCACTGTGTATTTTCTGAGCATTTGATCTATCATATCGACTCCAAATTTCGTTTTATTACAAAACTGAATAGAATCTGGTAACATTTTTCACTTACTCTTATCAATTTTAACAAATTTATGCCTGGAACTTAGAACAGCCACTCTTTTGTTCGGTTTGCTTTTATATATTGTAAGGACACAATTTTCTGATCTATATAGGGGAGTGGAAAAACGAGGCATGTTATCCTTCGATTGTTTGGCTGCTTTGGGTAATTCTCTTTTATTTCCTCTAATAGTTCCTACTAATGTAGTTTTTTTGGCTAATAATTTCGTYGCTAGTGACATGCTCGTAAAAAAGTTGCCGGTCGTGACATTTCTTCCACAGCCTACATATGGTTCGAAAAGTTTCAGAACAACGTATTCGCTTAGAAGCATTGACGATGGTCGTTGTTCATCTTTCCCCAATTAAGCAAAACCATTCAACAAGACTTGCTAGTAACGTCTGATGCCAGTCAGAATTTGATGCCAAATTTATTCGGTTTATTAGGCATATATTGTATAAACTTGCACCTGACTTTTGTTGGAAATAATTGTTCGTCAACTGTTATGTTTTGCCCTGGTTGATAACAAGGTTGACTGTTTCAATACACTCACAGTGATCTTTTTTCTCATCTGAATTACGTTATAGCGTGTTCAAAGGGAACAAAGCGCGTGGCCAGGCCTGGTATAAAGATTCGAATAACAAGTACGAATAATAATAACAATAACTTCATTTATCGAATAACTGCAACTTATCAAATATATGTCGAAATCGATTATTTATTATGAATTTGTATGTTATATGTTATTCCAATCCAGAGTTAACTGGTCTTTTCCAAGCAGTCAAAATTACTGCTCTTCGGCAATATAGGTATAACACACATATATATAACGGAAATGAAGGAGGAGGGGTAACAACAATGATTAATTAACGCATCTATATGTTGTAGAAAAAGTCACAAAATTTTAAGAGGCTGTGTTTTTATTTAACACTAATCATACCAAGACTTAATATATACCTATTTCTACCATAGCGGGTCAAATGACCCGACTTTATGTTTCATGCTTGAATGTATGAAATATGGATGTTAGGAAGGAAATAAAAACTAAATTAAATTTATTATAATTAAACAAAATAGTATGTTGAGCATTTCTATTACAAAAATTTTTAATTCTAATTAAAATCTATTAATTTCTATGAATAAAAATTTTTAATTCATAGTTCATCGCATTTTTTACATATAAGTCTGGCCATTGTACATTTTCCGCAAACATATTTTTTACATTTAGAGCAAATTTTGTTGGTTTTATTTTCTTTACAGTATCCTATTTGGCATCTCATACGTTTATAAGCATCTGTAGTAGACTTAGGCAACGATCCTTTCGTATTTGTTCCTTGTTTTGGTTGTTCACGGGCTTCTCGAAAATCGGCGCCAAGTTCTTCTCTGCTAGCCATCTGCAAGACTTAGTTTTTGTAGTAAATTTCCTCGCCATTTGATCGGTCATGTCTACACCAAATT